>NC_142929.1:108274285-108434285 GCF_046866305.1 Octopus bimaculoides
GAAGGGAGAAAGGGAGAAAGTAGTTGGTCAGTTGTAGTGTGTGCGTGGTGTGATGCGAGGGTATTGGTGTGGTGTGATGTGAGGGTGTTGGGAGGTGGGGAAGGCATGGGTGGAGTGTGGGTTAGGCTGAGGGTGGGGTAGAGGTAGGGGTCTGTGGGTAGGGTGGGGTATGTGGGTAGGGGTGGGTGGTGGGTGTAAGGAATTGGATGGGGTGGAGTGGGAAGGTAGAGTAGGAGTGTGTTGGGGTGTGGTGGGATGAGCTTATGAGGGGGTGTTGACGAGGAGGGAAAAGGGGAAGGTGGATGTAAGAGAGGGGGAAGATGGGTATGGGAGGGGAGAGGAAGAGAGGAGAGAGGAAGAGAGGAGAGAGGAAGAGAGGAGAGAGGAAGAGAGGAGAGAGGGTGGGTATAAGAGAGGGAAGGTGGATTGAGAGAGGAGGAAGGTGGGTATGGGGGGGAGAGAAAGAGGGGAAGGTGGGTATGGGGGGAGAAAGAGAGGTAGGTGGGTATGGGGGGGGAGAAAGAGAGGAAGAGAAAGAGAGAGGGAAGAGGGGTATGGGGGGGAAGAGAGGAAGAGAAAGAGAGTGAGAGAGAGGGGAAGAGAGTGAGAGAGTAAGGGTGAGAGAGTAAGAGAGTAAGAGTGTAGAGAGTAGGAGAGTAAGAGTGTAGAGAGTAAGAGTGAGAGAGGGGGAGTACGAGAGAAGAGAGTGAGAGAGAGTAAGAGAGAGGAGAGAAAGAGTAGGGGTGAAGACAAGTGGGAGTGGAGAGAAGTAGGAAGAGAAGTAGGAGTGAAGAGAGGTGAAGAGACGTACAAAGAAGTAGGAGTCGGAGCAGGAGGTGGGGGAGGGGAGAGATGGGTGGTAGGAGGGAGGGTGGGGGAGAGAGACAGGAGGAGGGGGTTAGATGAAGAGTGGAGGGGAGTTGAGCCCATGTGGCGCAAAGGAGCGAAGGTAGAAGATTAATCCCTGTTCACGGCGCAAACGGGAGTCCGGATGGCCCCTGTGCATGGACAATCCAAACACAGACAGGTGTTGCCGCAAGGAGTGGCCGGCAGAACGGAAATGGCGTGACACCGGGGTGTCATTGCCGACGTTGATATCTCGGAGGTGTTCCGCGAATCGGTCGGCCAGGCGGCGCCCCGTTTGTCCGATGTACAGAGATTGGCAGAGAGAGCAGGAGAGGCAATATATGATGTTGGTAGACGTGCAGGTGAAGGAGTCGGTGATGCGATAGGGTCGGTGATGGGTGCTGGAGAGGAGGGTGGTGTTGGAGAGGTAAGGGCAAGTGCGGCAGCGTGGGCGGGAGCAGGGGAACGAGCCAGGTTGGGAGGTTGGGTTGGGGAAGAAGCTGTGGACCAAGAGGTCCCGTAGGTTGTGGGCACGTTTGAAGGAGGGGAGGGGTCGATTAGGGAAGATGTGGGAGGTGGAGGGGTCGGACTGGAGGCGCCGAAAAGCTCGGAGAATGGAGCGTTGGAGGGGTATGGTGGTGGGATGGTAGGTGAGGGGAAAAGGGAGGCGGGAAACGGCAGGGCGGGTTCGGGGGGAGAGAGCAGATGCACGGTCCACAGAACGTGCTCTGGCAAGGGCGGTGTGGATGGTGGTGGGTGGATATCCACGCAGGCTAAAGTGGTGAGCCATGAGTTGAGACTGAGTCTCAAAGTCATGGCTGTCGCTACAAAGTCTGCGTAGACGGAGGAATTGGGAATAGGGAATGGAAAGTTTTGTGTGTCTAGGGTGGGAGGAGGAGAAGTTGAGATAGGAGTGTGAGTCTGTGTGTTTGTAGTGGATGGAGGTGCTAAGGGCGGAGTGGAGGATGCTGACCGAAATGTCGAGAAAGGGGACAGAGGTGTCAGAGACAGTACAGGAGAAGTGGAGGGCAGGATGGAAAGACTGTACGAAAGAGAGGAACGAGTCAAGATGTTCGCGGGAGAGTGAGGTGGCACCGATACAGTCGTCGATATACCGACCGTATAGTTCGGGAGTAGGACCAGTGAAACTGGAGAATATTTGGGCCTCAACATAACCAACGAAGAGGTTCGCGTAGTTGGGGTCCATTCTCGTCCCCATGGCCACTCCCGAGGTTTGCTGGTAGATATCTCCCGCGAACGAGAAGCAGTTGAGAGATAGGACAAGTTCGGCCAGACGAATGAGTGTGGAGGTGTCGGGTTGTGGGTTGGGGCGTTGGTCTAGAAAAAACTTCAGGGCAAGCAGCCCCTCGTCGTGGGGGATCACTGTATAGAGGTTCTGGATGTCTAGAGTGAAGAGAAGCTTAGAAGGGCCGGGAGGGAAAGAGAAAGAGTTGAATAGACGAAGCGCGTGGTTAGTGTCATGAATGTGGGAAGGGAGAGAAGCCACTAGGGGGGCGAGGACACGGTCTAGGTATTTTGAGATAAGCTCGGTGGGGCAGTTGCAGGCGGAGACGATGGGGCGGCCAGGGTTGTTCGGTTTATGGATCTTGGGGAGGAAGTAAATGGTGGGGGTGCGTGGGGTGCGAACAATAAGGTTGGAGGCGGTGGCGGGGAGACGGGAGGAGAGGATGAGGTCATGGATAGTGGAGGACACAGTCTGTTGGTAGCTGGGCGTGGGGTCGGAGGGCAGAAGGCGGTAGAATGAGGTATCTCGAAGTTGACGGAGAGCTTCGGCCTCGTAGAGGTCCGCGCGCCATACCACCACGGCTCCACCCTTATCAGCCGGTTTTATGATGATGTCCGTGCGGCGTCGGAGGGATCGAAGGGCCGAGAGTTCGGCTGGGGAGATGTTGAGTCGAGATGGACGCCTGGAAAAGTTAAACCGGCCCACAGCGCGTTGGCAGGCGCCCGCGAAAAGATCAACTGCCTGGAACTGGCCAGGAGCAGGCGTCCATTGGGATGGTCGTCGGCCCAGGTCAGTGAAGCAGTCCTCGTTGGGTGCGGGTGGTGTGTTATGGAAAAGTGCACCCAACCTAACGCGGCGCACAAAGCTGTGGACATCAGCACGGGTTTGAAATTCCTTGCAGGATGGAGTGAGTGGGATGAAGCGCAGACCCCTATTGAGGACGGAGCGCTCCGCCTCAGAGAGAGGAAGATCTGGGGGAATGGTAACGACAGGCTGAAGTGGAGAAGGGGTGGGTGGAATAGAAGTAGGAGGGGATGAAGTAGGGTTAGGAGGGGCGGTCGGGATGGTGGAGGGCTGGGAGGGAGGGGTGGAGTGTGTGTGGGAGAGACAGGGTGGTTGGGTGTGGGTGGGGAATGCACATCAGGGAGGGAGAAGGGTGGTGGAGGGGTTGGGGTAGTGGCATCGAGTGTAGAGGAATGGAGGAGTGAGTGAAGTTTGCGGAGCTTAGTGCCGGTAAGAAATGCATGAAAGAGATGATTAAGTTGAATGATAAAGCGCAATGTATTGTGAGCATGGGAGGGTGACAGAGAGGAGAAAAATATGGAAAAGGCTGGAGGAAGAAGGCGGTCGATAGTGTGGATTTTAGAGAGATTGGAGCGAATGGTGGCCCGCATAAGGCGGTAGGATGTGGTACGGAGTATGGGTAGAATGGTGGTAGAAGAGTGGAGAGTGGGGTGGAAATGGAGGCGGAAACCCTTAGGGATGAGGCGGTGATGTAAGCAGCGACTGAGAAACGTAATATGACTAGAGAAACGAGTCTTCTTGAATATGAGTAAGGAGAGTCGTATAGTAGGTTGAAAGTATAGAGAGGGAAGTGTGCGGAGGTATAGTTTTAGGCGGTTGTGGAGAGTGAGTTGGAAAGATTTGTAGTCAGGCATGATGGAACGAGAGAGAAAAGAAAATTAGACGTGGGAAGGAGAATTACAAAAGGTGTGGTGGAAAAAAACAAGCGTGATGAGAAAATTGGACGTGGAAAAAAGGAAAAAAAAGTGGAAAAAAACTTTTTTAACAGGTGTGGGGGAAAAAAAATAAAGGCATGAGGAGAAAAAACGAAAAAGGGATTGTGAGAAGAAAATATATGCGAGGTGGGAGAAAAAAACAAAGCAAAAAGGAAGATGGGACAATAGGGAGAAAATGGGGTGACAGGGAGAGAAGAAACGAGAGGAGAAAAGAAAGGGAGGGAGAAGAATACAAAGTAATAGGTGCAGATTAGAGAAGACAGATTAGGAACATCCAGAGTACGAAGAGACGGTAGGTGAAGGAAAGTAAGGTAAAAAGGATGATAAAGGAGGTTTACAAAAGTGGAAAAGTTCAAAAGTTTTTTAGACGTCGTGGTATATTGAAGCGATTTCCAATCAGAAGATGGGTCCAGTGTAATCCGTGGGTAGGAGAGGTGCAGCCGGAGGGTATAAAGTTCAGAATCAAACAGTCCAGATCCAGAAGGAAAGAAGGTAGAATCCAAAAGTTGGTAGTGTGTGATGAGAGGAGACAGGATTAGCTGGTGCGACCACGTGAGCGTGTATTATATGTGGGAGAATATACAAATAATAACAACAGACGAGGACAGGTGGTGTAAATAACAAAGGTATATATTAGTATGATGCTCGGGAATACGGAAAGTCTTTGACGTTTCGAGCTACGCTCTTCAACAGAAAGAATACGGAGACAAGGAGAAAAACACGGAGAAAAAAAATTGAATAGCGTTCAGTCAACGGTCAATCATAATAATGGCCGATCATAACAATGGCTGACCGGAAGTTAGAAATTCTTATTTCAGGAGAGCTAAGAAAGGGGGAGATAACAAACGGTGATCGGGAACGAGGGGCTGTGTGTGGGAGGTAGAATGCTGGTGATCTTGACGTATGTAGTGTGAAAATGGGGAAGGGAGAAAGGGAGAAAGTAGTTGGTCAGTTGTAGTGTGTGCGTGGTGTGATGCGAGGGTATTGGTGTGGTGTGATGTGAGGGTGTTGGGAGGTGGGGAAGGCATGGGTGGAGTGTGGGTTAGGCTGAGGGTGGGGTAGAGGTAGGGGTCTGTGGGTAGGGTGGGGTATGTGGGTAGGGGTGGGTGGTGGGTGTAAGGAATTGGATGGGGTGGAGTGGGAAGGTAGAGTAGGAGTGTGTTGGGGTGTGGTGGGATGAGCTTATGAGGGGGTGTTGACGAGGAGGGAGAAGGGGAAGGTGGATGTAAGAGAGGGGGAAGATGGGTATGGGAGGGGAGAGGAAGAGAGGAGAGAGGGTGGGTATAAGAGAGGGAAGGTGGATTGAGAGAGGGGGAAGGTGGGTATGGGGGGGAGAGAAAGAGGGGAAGGTGGTATGGGGGGGAGAAAGAGAGGTAGGTGGGTATGGGGGGGGGGGGAAAGAGAGGAAGAGAAAGAGAGTGAGAGAGAGGGGAAGAGAGTGATATATATATATATATATACTTATATGCACCAATAAAAAGTTACTTCCATGGATATGTTTCATATATATATATATATATATATATATATATATATATATATATATATATATATATATATATATATATATATATATATACAAATAGTAAATGAGTATATGCATATATACGTACAGGTATGTGCGTACCGACATCCACCTGTATGTATAGGTGCATATCTGGGTACAGGACATTGCAAACAAAACGTAGACGAGAAAACACACAAGCCACATAGAGAACATTCTACTTCATCAGCTACCCCCGTTTTAACACCGGCGTTTCGAAGAGCTGGGAAGGACGCATCGTTAAAACGGCTCTTCCCATGGATCGCAAATTAAATTTGTATACACAAATTAAATCTTGCCTTGAAGGAATGTAGTGGCGGACAAACAAACAAGACAGGAAAACAAGCAGAAAAGGCTTTACGGCCAGACGAGAAAAATTATGTGTGTATGAACGCTGTGAGGCACGAACTTGAAAGGGACGAAGTAGTTCGCGTGTTTGCTCGGCGATAGCCAAGGAAGAAAAGGATTAAAAACGGAACACAATTGTAATGGACGACAATGAAAACATACAGACAGAAGGACGATACAACGATACAAAGACGGACAGGGAAAACAAGGATAGAACATTCTTGGATTTCTATTCTTCAGTCAAGCTTTCAATCATCATTACATGTTCGGCCTGTTACAATTGAGACTGTTCAAAATTGGTAGACCCCAAAAATCTAAGCTAAGGGCATTAGATTCTTGTAAGAAAGCGAGCGAATATGTGCGACAACACGGGCAAAAAAAAAAAAAATGAGAAAACGGAGAAAATGTTACACGATTACAAACAACAATAATAACAACAGGTGTCTTTCGACTAATAAGGACAAGTTAAGTTAAGCTGGCGTGTGAAGTGGAAGCCTTGTGTCAACAAACATAAATGAGTCAGGTGACAGGAAAATAAGGTGCTGCGCGAGCGGCGGTCAGGCCAAGAAAGAAAGATCATGCTTAGCCGAGCACTTTTCCTGAAATAATCCACACTCTATATCAACTTTCCTCCTTTTTGACAATGATATTTTGGGTAAGATAAAACAGAACGAAATGTTGACCTAAAAAAACAACAGAAAACACGTTGCTAGTTATTGTATTAATTTCAAATATATATATATTGCAATACAATATTTAAACAAATCACAAATAATTTAAAGGAGTTTTTCTATTAGAAATTGAATCATTGACACTATCATCAGTCATACTCAAACAATCAACATTCACCAGTGTTAGAATTTCAATCACTAGAATGGCTTCAAGATGTAGCATCTGTCGTGGATGTTACAGAGCACTCGAATAATCTGAACAAAATGCTGCAAGGCCGTAAATAAGTTGTCACACAATATTTTGAAAGCTTACGCGAGTTCAAGTTGAAGCTAATTTTGTGCGAGACACAGCTATCAAGTGGTGACCCTGCTCATTTTCCTTGTCTAAAAGATGTGGTTGCGACCACAGATAATGTTGACATGAATCGGTACAAAGACAATATTACAGGATTGCTGCAAGAGTTTGAGCAACGGTTTCAGATTTTTTTATGAACTTGAGACAGATTTCACAGTTTTTCACTCGCCATTTACAATCAACACCTCTGATCTACTCATCAACAACCAACTTGAAATGATTGACTTGCAGTGTGATTTAGATTTGAAGAATAAATTTACCTCGGTGGGCTTGGACACATTTTATCAGTATCTCTTACCAAAGTACCCCAAATGAACAGTCCTTGCTGCGAAAGTTTTGTGCATATTCGGGACTACCTACCTTTGTGAACAAGTTTTTTTCTGTAATGACCGTCAATAAAGCAAAGCTGCGCTCAAGGCTCACACACAAGCACCTAAATGACATCCTGAAATTGGCTGCTACTCATGATTTGACACCTCATATTGATGCGCTTGTGTAAGGAAAAAAGGTGCCAAGTTTCAGGAACATATTGAAAATAAATGATAAAAAATAATAAAATTTTTTTAATGTTTTCAAAGTGTTTCTTTTTTAATATTTATAAATTGTATATATTTACAAGGCAGTGTGATAACTTAGTCTTCTTTAACAGTTCCCACTTTCACTTGTTCAATGTTTTGCAAAATAAAATTGCTCTTTAAATATGAACATCTTCAGAATGTACTATTTTACACTAAAACAATGGGAAAATTTTGAAACTGCTATTCATAGGCTTTTATACCATGATTTTACTGGTCCAGCTCACTTGAGATCAAATTGGGTTGATATGTGGCCTGTGAACTAAAATAATTTTGACATCCCTAGGTTTGACGGTTTGACTGGAGAGCTGCACCAGGTTCCAGTCTGATTTGGTATGGTTTCTACAGCTGGATGCCCTTCCTAACGCCAACCACACCAGGAGTGTAATAGGTGCTTTTATGTGCCACTGACACGGGTGTCATTAACGTGACCACAACTATGATTCACGAGTAGGTGCCATTTACATGGCACCGGCATTGACCACGACTGCGACACACGGGTGGGTGCCATTTACATGGCACTAGCAATAGCTACTGCTATGATGCACAAGTGCCATTTACATGGCACTGGCTATGACCACGATTATGATTCATGGGTGCCATTTGCATGGCACAGGCAATGATTACAACTCATGGGTGCCATTTATATGGTACCACCAACAACCATGATTCCTAAGTGCCAATTTACACCATTGATGACCATGACTATGATGCACAGGTGTCATTTACACGGCACCGGCATTGATCACGACTACAGTGCAGGGATGCCAATTACATGTCCCTGGCAACGACCTTGACTATGATTAACGGATATATATATATGTGCGCGCGCGCGTGTGTATACATACATACATACATAATTACAGGATAAAATCATTAAAATTAATGAATTTTATCAGTGGCCAGCAAATAAAGAAAAAACCTTTACGGTAAAATACATATATAGAGATATATAATCGTATAGGGTACAATTATACTTAAGGATACAAAAGCTACCATGCCTATATGTTGGAAGAAGATGCCAAATTCGTCCCACCACTTTATATATTCATTCCATGTATACACACAAGTTGAAAATGGGAAAGTAGATTGACTAAAAATTCAGGAAATAACCAAGTTAGTTTTGAATTGATCAATTTCTGGATTACATTGATAACTCTTCCTTCATCAGTAAAACATACTAAGCGAAATAAAGGAAAATACTTGTACATATTTGTATGTACTCGCATTTTGCGTGTGCTTTTCTGTGGGTATGTATAAATATTTTCATTTATTTCGCTTAGTATGTTTTGCTGATGAAGGAAGAGTTATCAAACTAATCCAGAAATTGATCAATCCAAAACTAACTGAATTATTTTATGAATTTTTAGTCAGTCTACTTTCCCGCTTTCAACTTGTGTGTATACGTGGAGTGAACATTTAAAGTGGTGGGACAAATTTGGTGTCTTCTTTCAGCATATAGTCATGGTAGCTTTTGTGTCCTTAAATATAAGTGTACTCTAAACAATTCTCTCTCTCTCTCTCTCTCTCTAATATATATATATATATATATATATATATATATATATATATATATATATATATATACACATAACATATGTGCGTAAGCCGTCTAAGAGACCATAAGTCAGGGAATAGATATATATATATATAAATGGGACAAGAACGCAAAACATCCAGACAGTTAGGTGATACAAGAAAGGAACAACAAAAACATCCAGATAGACGATACAGAGAAAACAAGGACGGGTCATTCGGAGTTTTCTTTCTTCGGTCGAGTTCCAGATTATCTTTGCAATTTCGGCTGGTTATACGCGAGATTGCTCCAATCTGGCCAGCCCCCTAGGAAAAACTAAGCTAAGAGCATTAGATTCATTGGAAGAAAGCAGGGAGTGTATACGAAAACAAGGACGGAAAAAAAACGGAGAAAGTTACACAAATACAAATAACAAAACATAACAACAGGTGTCTTTCGACTAAGGACGAATTAAGTTAAGCTGGCGTGTGTGAAAGTAAAGCCTTACGGCTCGATTAATAAGCTACCACGTATATGCCATACGTTTGATTATCTAATAAAAAATATATATATAAACATATATTCACTCAGGAAGAATGGACAATTCTTTGACATTTTGGGCCTGCACTCTTCATCAGATAGAGATGAGAGGGGAAAAATGAACAGAGAGAGAAAAAGAAAATGGAGAAAAATGTCTCAGGATTAATGGTTTCCTATTATAGTTTTATACATACATACATACATACATACAAAAATACATATATGTATATATATATGTTACACATACACACACACACACATATATATATAGATAGATAGATGGAGTTAAACGTATATGTTATTCAGATTCTTTCACTTCTGACATATGTTTCGAAGAAGACATTGGTATTATTCCAGAAGTAATAAAATGGTGTAAAACAATGCAAACTTCTCATCAGGGGAAGAAAGAAACCAAACACATCAATAAGACATTACGTATATGATGAAGGGAACGCTATCAAGTTTTTATAACTCTGCCATACTTAAAGCAGATTATAAAGGAAAAAATACCTATATTAACCCTATTGACATTAATTCTACCTCTATTAACCAGGACATGGAATCAAGTCATAATGATATTAACAATTTTAATTCTATTTCGAATAACAACACCAAATCGAGTAATGTAATCTGCAGCGTAAGGGAGATAACCGTTATTCAAGACCCTTTTTTCCTTATAAAGGTACATCAAGGACTTATATAGATAATCACCCTAATAACAAGGTATGTCCTAGCAAAACTGTTTGGTTAATAATTCCATATGGTAAGCAGATCAAATCCAACCTCCCATACCAGTTTCGTGAAGCTATAGAAAAGAATTTCCCAAGAAATTCAAGATTCTATTCGATTATTAATTCACCCCAGTCAGGATAGGTTTTTCTAACACAAAAAAATCTTCCACAAATCATTTCTTCGCATAATAATAAGTTGTTAAATACAAATCCACTTAATGAAAATACTAATATTGATTTTGTTAACACCTAACCATTCTTAAATAATAATAATAGCGGAGTTATTGTTTCTGAAGTTGACTCCAATCGCATTCGTTTTCTTAGCGGTGATTCTAAGACTAGAAACTCTGTTTATCAAGGTAAAATTACTTCCGGTTTTGACATCTTTTCTTATATAGGTAGTTCTTCATCTCAGTGGTCCAAAAGAATATCTAATCATTACTCCACATTTATACATATCAATAAACGTAACAATACTGGGCTTAGTAAATTAATCTGGGATCTAAAGGATCATAATATCATACGGTATATCTTTACCGTATGATAAAGGTAAATCTTTTTGTTCGCTTTGTAACAGTGAAACGTATTTCATCCTATTCTCAGATAATCCTCTTGTAAACCCGTTTATAGAACGCATTTATCTTTGAAAACATTGGCAGAAACATGCTATAAGTGATGCTATAAGTGATTTTTACCATTTTATAAAATTCGACCTTTGACTGTCTTCTTACATTTCACTTCCACTAAATATATCTACTTCCGTGCCTTTAAGCTTTATTATAATTCACCTATCACTCTATATCTCCCCACTATTAGTTTTCTGCTAATTTATTTCTTTCTCCTCCTTCTATAAACTACTTTGGCGTTGTATCTACTTACGTTTTTATTCCCTTCATCATATACGCAGTCATCACATTCTGTTAAAATGTCTTATTGATGCGTTTGGTTTCTTTCTTTCCCCGATGAAAATTTTACATTGTATTATACCATTTTATTCCTTCTGAGTAATACCAATGTTTTCTTCGAAACATATGTCGGAAGTAAAAGAATTTGAATTACACCTGTGTTTAACTCCATTTATTTATTTATCTATATTATATAGAACATTTCGCCTAAACTTGGAGTTTCTACCTTTATAAGTAGGCTGTTACATCCTTGGTACTTGTGTGAATATTTGCTATCCTTGTAACTATTTATTTATTTTTTCCGTGTTATTTGTAAACATTGAAAAAACACATATACATTTATATATATATATATATATATATATATATATATATATATATATATATATATATATATATATATATATATATATATATATTAGAAATATAATATTTCTAAATCTCTGAGAGATTTAAGCAGTAGTGGAGCGATAAAGTTGTAGTATATTGTCAACTTAATGTGACAATCCCAATAAGGGAACACACTACTGCCGTTTAGCCCTAGGAAGCTGGACCGCTTCCTAGGGCTAAACGGCAGTAGTGTGTTCCCTTATTGGGATTGTCACATTAAGTTGACAATATACTACAACTTTATATATATATATATATATATATATATATATATATATATATATATATATATATATATATATATATATATATATATATATATATAAATGTGTGTGTGTGTGTGTGTGTGTATGTATATATATATATATATATATATATATATATATATATATATTACGGAGATGTACTTGCATAGCAAGTGACCTGATCTGAGATCGTGTGCTGGAACGAAAACAATTGCAGCGTGGAAGGTGTTTATAAGCCATTTAGAATAACACACAAAAGCCGTCAGATTCACTTCAACGTTTGAATTTAATTTGTCAAAATATTTTCGTCGCTTTGAGACCGCGACCTGTTCACTGACAAAATTGTTCTGCATCTCAATTTTGTCAGTGAACAGGTCGCGGTCTCAAAGCGACGAAAATATTTTGACAAATTAAATTTAAACATTGAAGTGAATCTGACGGCTTTTGTGTGTTATTTTAAATGGCTTATAAACACCTTCCACGCTGCAATTGTTTATATATATATAAATTTGCACGAAGCGTAATGATGCTTAATGAGCATCTACCTGCTAGAAATAAGAGCCAAGTCTTAAATAATCCACCGTAGCGCACCAATATAACAGAGAAAAACAGTATGCGAGGAAAACAGAAAGAATTAAAACATTTAACAGCACAAATAAAAATATTATGCAATTAGGGATATCCACAAACCAGGTTTCGGCTTTTGGTTATTCAACCTTGAGCCTCGTCAGTGTGGACTACGAGTTTAAATCCATGACTGTTCACGTTAGTCTCTGACTGTGCAACTGGTTTTGTTTTGCGCCAAAATCAGAGCACATGGTGCGTAAAAATATATAAATGAAATATTCAAACACTGAGATTTGAAGTTAGATGTTCAAATGAGCAGATAGATGCTCATTAAGCATCATTACGCTTCGTGCAAATTTATATTTCATAGCTCCTTAAAGCTATCATAACTGCGTTCCACCCATGCTACTACTGGTGATATCATCAAATTTTGAATTTATCCACAGATGATATGAACAGTAGTGACATCTAACTTCAAATCTCAGTGTTTGAATATTTCATTTATATATATATATATATATATATATATATATATATATATATATATATATATATATAACACTATATGAAACCTCACGCCAGAAATTTGGACACCTTTTCCACATCTTTTTAATGGATAACTGGAAAAGATATTTGGATGATTGTTTCATCATATGGAAGGAACCCTATGAAAAACTTCTAGAATTCAAATCCATACTTAATAACATACATCCCAGCATTCAATTCACTATGGAATTCAGCAAACATCATCTCCCTTTTCTTGATCTCTTAATTATAAAAACACCTAATAACCAAATCACAACCGACATCTACCACAAACCTACAGACTCACAACAATACCTCCTTTTCAGCTCATGCCACCCAAAACACACCAAGATAAATATCCCCTTTAATTTAGCTAAAAGAATTTGCACCATTGTCTCTGACCCAACCACTCGAGAAATACGCTTACAAGACCTCAAAAAAACACTGTTACAACGCCAATATCCCTCCACACTCATAGATCTTGGAATAAAACGTGCCAAGGAACTTGACAAAAACACACTAAAAACCAACCAACATAATAACACACCCAACCCCAAAATACTTCCATACATCTCCACCCATAACCCCCAAAACATCGAAGCATACACCACAATTAAACAAAACCTCCCCTTACTCACCACAGACCCGAAAATGAACAATATCATTAATACACACAAAGTCCTTAAATGCAAAAGGCAACACAAATCTTTGAAAACATTATTAACCAATTCCAAACTACATACACCACTTCCACCCCCATCAGTTAAAAAATGTGCACGCCCTAATTGTGGCACCTGCCCCTACCTACTTGAAGGCTCTGAATTTACCTTCAAACGAGGAACAAAGTTTAAAATTAAAACCAATTTCTCTTGTTCCTCTGGTAACCTCATTTATGTCCTCACTTGCGCAGGTTGCCAAAACTTCTATATCGGACAGACGAGCCTCCCATTGCGTAGAAGAGTAGCTGTCCATAAGGAACAAATAAACCTCCCTCAATACCGCCAAATTCCACTCAGTGGCCACATAGACTCTTGCGCCAGAAACAAAAACCCCAAATTCATTATATTCCCTTTCTATCAATGTGAAGACAGAATCTCCACACAAGAAAGAATCAACAAGGAGAATCTTTTCAAAGAGAAATTCCAACCATTTCTTAACACACACACCCCTCAGTGACCTTATTTCTCTATGAACAGACACAAACTTCCTGTTGAAAAAGAGTTCATAACTCCAACTAAAAACACTTGTCTCCCCTTACACACACTTCCTGTTTTGACACCACATTTCCTGCTTAACACAAACTTTTAAACCTTTTTTAAACCTAACAAAACTCCCAACTCTCATGCATCCTTATTTTTCCTACCAGTTTATACATGAACTACTATTGAACTACAAAAGCTCAAAGACAATATAATGTATGGGTATATTTATTTTTTTATATATTATTGTTTTATATATTATTTTCTTCATTTTGTACTTCTTTGTAAAAAAACATTTTCATTCTCCTTCTTCTTGATAATTTGCTTTTTCGCAATGAAAACCGGTTAGAAGAAATCTTTATTAAAATATGCTTCCAGTTCAGCATTCTGGCTTTTTTTCATTTTCCAATTATTTCTCCACGTGCGGTTAACACAACCCCACTATTTACTGACTTATATATATATATATATATATATATATATATATGTATATTACTTATGAACTCATCTAGATGTATAGGTACTAATAGCATGAAAGTACATCTACGCACTTGACCTCACTCATGTAATATTAATAGGCACACAAGTAACACATGTGAAAAACTTAAGATGTTAAATAACCAACCAACCTTATATTAATGAATTTTGTGAAATAAATAGGACACATCTGTCAACATCTTTACTTCCATGCCTGAGTGAACCCATGACAATTGCGATATTTCTACACCATAAATATATATATATATATATATATATATATATATATATATATATATATATATATATATATATATATGTACATACATATATACATATAAGTATATATATATTTAAATATATATATATATATATATATATATATATATATATATATATATATATATATATATATATTTATATGCATAAACACCGAGTAACAGTCTTTTGTTATATTTCTGCTGCTTTTAAATAAAGCATATTACTCTACCTCTGGTATTTGAGTACTCTTTTTTCCACCTTGTTGCACATTTTATGTGCTTACTCCGGTATATATTTAAATATATATATATATTTATATGTGTATATTTATATTTATATATATATATATATATATATATATATATATATATATATATATATATATATATATATATATATATATATATATATATATATATATATATATATAATACGTCAAGAAATAGCTATTGTTTCTTTTAAAAGAGACAAAGAGTTAATAAGACTGCAAAAAAGAAGTGCTGAAATAAATGAGGCAAGGATAATTAAACATTGGTCATAGAACAACCATTAAAATGAGTTAACGACTTTATATACGGTATCAAACCTCCAAAATACATCATATATAAATAAATATTACCATGGCTTTCATAATATATAAATCAAAATATAAAATATATAAAAATACAAATATAGAAAAACACCAAAGGTAAAAAAATATATACATATATGCGAAAAAACACGTATAGGAACGTCCCATCAAAAAATGACTAAAAATTATAAAATACTTAAAATACTAAAAATATATCATACTGAAAAATTTGAGAAAGCGGGTAAACAAATAAAGAATAAATCGACTAAAAAGCTATTATTACTTCACTCACACCAAAAGGTAATAATCCATGAGTAAAACCTATGTAAGGCCAAACATAATTTTTTCTACATCTATTTTTATTTCTATACACCCTCAAAAAAGTGGAAGAGAAACTGTGATTGCAAAAGGGGATCACTTCAGCAAATTTATTTAACGTTTTGGGCCCGAAAGACCTAAGGATAGCAAGGGATTCCCTCACACATAGCTTACATTTATTAATATTAACCCTAAAGTTTGGGGCCCTCGAAATAATGGACCATTCCAAGGAGTGCCTTTTATTATTCCTCTTTAGAAGGTGTATGCACCAACTGCAAATGAAGTCTCTGTTATTTTACCCTATACAAAGCAAGATGCATCCCCCTTGCATATCGTCTGGAAGGAAAGAGGAGGTGAACTAACCATAAATTCGGAAACTCATCGTTCGTATGACCCATTGCAGTACGTTCTCTTTTTTCCTGAAGGTAACAATGGGTGGAACATCCACTTGAATATGACAAACAATAAGCGATTGTCAATATTATGAAAATAATAAGCGATTGTCAATATTAAGAAATATTATGCCAACAGTATTTGGTCGATCAAGCTGCAAAAATCGAATCTAATAACCTCTCTTTTTTGATACAGCATCAAGTTTATTTAAGAAGTACAACATACAAGTGACTAACGGATGCCATAAACGACAATAATGATTTTAATGACGTTGGAAAAAAGATCTTACTTCCTTCAAAATTTACTGGGGGTCTATGATACATGGCTGAAAAGCAGGTGGATGCTATGGAAATTTTGAAGAGACACAGAATACCATCGTTGTTCATTACACTTACTTGTAATTCCAAGTGGCCACAAATTACTCAAAATCTTTTTCCTGGACAGGTAGCATCTGACAGGCCAGATTTGATTGCAAGAGTTTTCCATCTGAAGAAACACGTGTTTATGGACTTGATTGTCAAGAGAAAACTCTGGGGTGAAGTCAAAGCACATACTCATACCGCTGAATATCAAAAACGTGGCTTGCTACACTTGTATACCTTTTTTGGTCGCTAAACAATATAAGACCAAATGAGATTGACGACAAGCAGAAATTCTAGATCCAGCAACAGATAAGGAACTACATGATTTAGTCATTGTTGATATGATTCATGGTCCATATTGTAATGCAGATTTTCCATGCTAGAAGAATGGATCATGCACCAAGAGATTTTCCCCAAAATACTTGCAAAGTACTGTCCGTGGAGAAGATTTTTATCCTCTTTATGTTTTTTCTTAAAAGGAAAATTACTATGCTTTCTCTTTTCCACCAGGAGTAGTATCAACGAACATGACACTAGTATTTTTTGTTGTCATACCAAGTGTTGGCCTTATTTATCTTATTACTGGTCCTTTCCGTGCTGTTCCAGGATTTACTCCTATACAGCGGGCAGATCCCCTTAGCATCACTCTCTATGATGGCTGTGTACTTAGTCCTGGCTCTTTTATACACTCTTATCCTGTTCCTTTGGATGTAGGCAGAGAACTGCATGCGGTGGATGAAGTGTTGTATGCGTTTTTCCAATTCCATAGAGATGCATATGCGAGACACGTTTCTCATTACTCTCACCAAGTCAGCTATCAGAATGTTGAACTTGGCGTTGTCCGCAATCGCTGCGTTCTTGTAAACAAGGTACTTAGAGGCCATAGGTTTAGCAGAATGAGAGTGAAGGATTTGGACCTTAACGTTTTTCGTTTCTAGCCAGATCTCAGTATCTAAAACGGGTAATCCATAGTTAGGGTGCTTACTGGAGTTAGCTATTTGCTGGATGCTCTCCATAGTGTTAGCTTTTAGATCATCAACATTGTCTTGTAGGGGTGCTCTGGCTACTATGTTGATATCATCCACGTAGCGGGAGTACATGGTTAAGTTTAATGGAGTTCTCTGCTAATTTCTCTTTAAGTCTCCCATCCCATCATACCATAAATAGGTTAGCCATATCGCCATCTATACTGACACAGATGGCTGCACCTTCCTCTCAGGCGTATATCTTGTTATTAAACTTAAACATATGGCCCTTGAGTGTGGTCTTGGCACTCGCACCCACCGCATGTGTAACCATCTTTTTAACCTGATCATTATTTTCAGGAGTCCGTATAGCTCTGGTTCACCCATTCCATCTCTCTTGGGGGTCTTCTTGGCTATAGAAGTTATAGTGGTGGGGTGTCTTCCTCTTATCAATCCAGTGGGGCAGAAACAACTAAGGTCATGTTTATCTAAATACTCATTGTCGCATGTCAGTCTCAGGAGGAGGCCTAGTTCTTCAGTGTCAGCACTACAGAACTCCACATTACTCTCGTTGATCACTTCCACACATTTCTCCACAGCAAAATCAAAATCAATACTGCCTATCAGGTCGTGGGCACGGTTGCATTCATTGATTCTGCTGAGGAAGTCCTCTTTGCTGTCACACACATCTGGGGACATTTTTATCAGGAGGCGTATGATCACTGAGAGGAAGTAGGAGATCTGGTAGTTGTATATATATATATATATATATATATATATATATATATATATATATATATATATATATATATATATACATATACATATACATATACATATACATATATATATATATATATATATATATATATATATATATATATATATCTTTTCGATATCAGTGAAGAATTTCACTGGAAAAGTATACATAAGATTGCCAAGGATTTATCTCTCTCATCAAAGATCAGTAGCTATCGGACGCTGACGATGGGAAGTAACCCTGAAACCCGGGTCCGTTCGTGCTACAGATCATGATGGGAGGGATAACTTCCCTTGGCAAACAGGACACAGCAGCGTGTCGATAAGCCAGCTGGAGGAGATGTCCTCCTGGGGCTAAAAGCAACAGTAACATCCACCCTAGGGGTCAGCCACACTTAAGTGGCAATATACTACACTATATATATATATATATATATATATATATATATATATATATATATATATATATAACATACAAAAATAAGAGGAATGACCAGCAAAAGTGGACTCCTATAGGAGTCCACTTTTGCTGGTCATTCCTCTTATTTTTGTATGTTATATAATTTTAATCTTCGGATTTTTTTAATATGCTAGACCACTGGTTTTAATTCATTTATATCAATTTCTACCCTCATTAATAAATTATATATATATATATATATATTATATGTAACGATAGACGTTAATTAGTGTAACGGTTGAGTCACCAATTTGTAACGGTAGAAGTTTATTTTTGTAACGGTTGAAATTAATTTGTAAACAATAGTATGGAACGTCGGAGTCGTATTTAATTTGTAAGGATTGGTTCTTCGTTGATTGCCATTATGTAAAGATAAAAGAACAGCGATTGAAATTTTGAAGAAAGTATTTATTTACCGTTACAATGTAAAACACCTTGCCTCGACGGGTAGGTGATAAAATCGTAAAGCATGAGAAGTAAAAAGAGATGTAGATTTTCCTTGAATAGTTTGTGTTTGTGTTCTTGTCATTGTTTAGTAGTAATTACAGATAGAAATAGAGTGATGTTATAAGATAAAAATAAAGTGAGCTAGTGAGAGTGTGGGATGAAACAACTGCTTCGTTGGTAAGTTACCATAGTTTTCCTTTTGTGCCCTTGTAGTGAAACTACCTCCCGCCATTAGATACAAACTACTATCGCCATTACATACAATCTTCTCATTTAAATATAAATAAATGCGAGCGTAGTAGAGAACCCATTCCTTGTCATCACGTGACTGATTATTATTCGAATCGGCAAATTCTTCGAACCTTTCCCGCCAGAACGCAAACTGACCAATCACGGCCCCTAATAAGGTCACGTGATAGAGTAAAATTCTGAAGCCATCTGGGAGCCCTCTTAACGCTATAAATAGATCAACTCATATCCCACAAATTTGTCCCGGTCCAGTTTCTCTTTGAGAACTGTTCCGTGTACCACACGACAGCAGCAGCAGTTCCAGCGACCACTTCAACAGCTTCGTCCAGCCAACGATGACCACCGCCGTCGCCACATCAGCAACAAGAGTCTACGACTACTATCCAGCATCATCGTCATGACCAACACGATTACTACCAAGCAGCCTCTACACCACCAGCGTCAACACGACTTACTATGTACACCAAACCAAACCTCCGCGGCACATCTCTCTCTTCGATTCTGTTAGGTGACTCAGCTTCACCACGATAAATAAACAGACAAGAAATTCTCAGCCAGCGACGAACATCTGTATAACAAGAATCACGGCCCGGCATCGATGCCACGACATCACAACAAGTGATCAGCTCTGCCACACTCAGCCAACTCATTTCACATACAGAACTTTTCCTATAGTGTACTAAACAACTGGTATAATTACTCACGTGTTATTGACTCTCTTTCTATCTGCTGTAAACACTCATACACACATGTATCACTCACATACACACTTTTCATTGTATGACGGCCTGTCTTTGATTATGTTATTATATGTCGCATTCACACTCTCACACAGACATACATCTTTAACGCCATAATAAATATCTCTGTTATTCATCTAATACGGTTGTGGTCTTTCATTACTGGTCATCTATGTTATCGTCGTATAACATTTTGTATATCATATCTGATATATATAATATTGTGTGTTCGACCGTGTGATACGTTTAAATAAAAGGAGTCCTCTGTTTTTCCATTCGTCACCATATCTCCTTTTTGAGTTCGCACGGTCGTCCGTTACACCCTTTTCTTTTGCGACGGCGTTTTGTTCAGCCGGTCAACCAGACTCCGTTCTCACTAACTCACTTACTGACTTTTGCTTGGGGGTTCTTGCTTTTATAACCATCCAGAAGGATAGACATATCGTTGAGAACAATAGATTTCGTTGGTGGTACTTGTTATCTTAATTCTAGCTTTTGGTGGCCTATAAGAGGTTAGAAGGGTCAGGTGGCGAAGACATTATTTTGCTTAGTTAAGGCATCTGGCAAATGTAAACTGCTGTCACAGAAAAACTATTGTTTTACCATGAGAAAAGTGATGTCGACGTGTTAATTTAAATTTGGCTATCTAGGATCGAATCTACATCATGCCTGCAAGATCCACTACGAATTCCTATTTATAAGCTTTATGCTAATTTAGAATCTTCACTTTCTCACCAAATTTGGGACGGTGCTATACACAAAAGTCAAGGTGGAAGGCACTGTTTTGCAGGAATATGAAGCAGTGACAGGAGCAAATAATTAATCAAATAAATACTTACAGTTTGGTACTTGAAGAGACAAGTCCCTGGTACCTGTCAGTGACATAAAGCGCTGAACTAATGAACCAATTAAGTTGCTTGAGTTCTGGTTTGAATTGGGTCACTAATCTCACAAAGAAATGGGCTGAAAAGAAGCTGTTTTTGAAAAGTCGGTCGTATTTTAACGTGTATAAAGAACACTTTTTTTGTCAAAAGTTAGGTTAAAAAATATGGGAGTTTCTTATACATGGAGATAGTATTATAATCCCTTACAAAACTTTTTTTTTCCAAATTTTAAGCATCCAAAATTAGGGGTTTCTCTATACACGTTAGAATGTGGTACATCCCTTCTCTTATATATTACTGCCCGATTGTCATGCTTTGCTCCAATTTTCATCTGACTAGATTGGAGCATCTGTTCTTTTGCATTTTGTGGAAGAGACTGGTTTCATTGATCAAGCAGTTCATCTGTTACTGAAATATTGTCAGGTGGGTGATCACATTCTCGTAACAGTTGGGTAATGTATCGATGAAATTCACACGTTAGTAATCTATAGAAGACTAGTGGTGGGAAAGGGAGATGGCCTTCTCAACAACTCTGGATGTCAACAAAAATCTAGGTGATTTGAGTTCAGAGAATATGAATATCATCTAGAAATCCTCGATCTACCAGTTCTACTGAGGGAGAGGAAGCATTGGTTTGAAATAAATTTATAACACTTATAAATAGTTATATATTGACATGTCATGCTCCAGCTGAGACATAGAAGGATTAAAGATCAATCGTCAGGTGTCACCAAATGTGTAATGGATTTTTTGAAAAGTCCATGGAATGAATGACAGAAGAAAATAATAATTGAAGTGGCTTTTATTTTACTGTTAGAATATTAAAGACAACTGCTTCAAGTTGTTGTATAAAAAAATAATTGAATTTCTGTTCTCCATTTCAGAGGTAGTTGTGTTCATTTATGTAACTGCTAGAAGATGGGTGGAAGAAGGAGAGAGAAAAGGTAATAGAATTTACCTTTCTGGGTTCAAGAGTTGAGAGGTTGAAAGATATATAGACTTTCATTGACATATAAGAAACGCTTCTGTCAGACGCTAGGCTAAAGCGTGATATGATCTGTGGGCAAAGCACTGAGTGAAAAGGGAGAACTGAATTTAGGTTCTGTATTTATATTTTCCTACTTAAATTAGATCATGCTAAACAAAAGATTTTTTTGTCTGTTATCTGCTCTGAGCTGTATTTAATCTACAATAGGAAACAATAGAACTTCTCTAAATATGACTGTTGACTCTCATAAATATCTTAGTGTAAATGCAAAGAACAATAGAAAGGGACTCATCGAAAAATGTAGACTGGATTTCGAATTTTGGCTCAGAATGCAGGTAGTGATTTGTTTCCAATTCTACAAGTGTGGAAATACCATCAGCTGGGTCCTGTCAAAGATGCGTGCAGAGCAATGTATCCTTTCTGCATGCAGTCATTCAGTGTCAGCATTGCTGACATGTAGAGTTTTGTTGCTTATAGGAGGAATCTGACTATTAGAGTACTTCATTGTAAAGATTGTCCTGTCACCTTCCCTTGACTAATAAGACGTATTGTTTCTCACTGGTAGAAGCAACTGAAAAGAATGACAAACGCTTTCCTCTTCAGCTAAGCCCTGGTAGGAACAGAGTTCAAGTGAGAATTGTGCCTGTACCAATTTCAGTGAAAGAGAAGATTTTTCTGATTGTCTAAGAGAGCATCCACACCGTTCTGTACCATAACCAATCAATAACGTTTCATCGTGTGATTTATTTTTTTAGCACTGCTGGCCAGGGTGTGGTTAGTCATGATTCTTCCCATCATTTGTTTTATGCTGTACTGGCAAAGATGTCATTCATGTGTGTTTCCCGCCTTTCTCCAGAGAATTCGAATAAAAATATTGTCTATTGGATCTTTTGACAGCTAACTTCGTAAATTCTTTCTCTCATCCAAGCCAAATGTCATTGCTCACCATATACCACATGCTTGCATATACTTGTCGAACTTTGTATTTGGAAATGTTTTATGAACAAGACAGGTGTCTTCGTGCACAATACATTATGCTTTTACATAATTGTTGAACATTGTATTTCAACTGTGTCAATACGAAGCCAGGTGTCTTCACATACGATACGTCGTATGTTTTCACATTGCTATTGAACAGTAAAGAAGAAAAAGGTGAGGGGAAGAAAAATTGAATCACAATTTTTTAAGTAAAAGAAATAAACGTTGTTACGATGTTTCTCGTGTCTTCCACACTATTCTCTCTTTATCTTTTTCTATGTGAATATTTTCAAAAGAAAAATAACAGCCCATTATTCATCTTTCTTGTTTAACAATTTTGATTAAAAAGCAAAAACAAAAACAAAAAATAAAAATAAAATAATGGATTTTCAATCTATAGTTGACTGAGAGATAATAGCTAACTATGTAACTTATGTCACTGGACTGTTTGGATTACACGCATCGTAATATTATTAAGCAGAGATTTTTGTGGTTTTCGTCACCGTTTACAATTTTGTTCCAATTGTTTTCAAATATGGTATCCCCAAAACATGTACCGAGAGTGACAAAAATCAAACATCCAGTCAACATTATATTGTTTTGGAGTGATCACTGGACGTTATGCCTCCATTCATCCTCCCACACGGCCTCAGACTCAACATGGAGGCCTACATCAAGTGCCTGGAAGAGGTAGTGCTGCTCTGAGTCAAAAGGGTGGCTGCTGGAAGACCCTATGTCTGGAAAAAGGACTCCGACCATGCCACACAAGCAAGAGAACCCAGTCAGGCTATCAGACAATTTCTGCGACCACGTCCTCCCTAACATCTGGCCACCTAACTCCTCAGACTTCCCCCCACTTGATTATTATATGTGGGGCGCAATTGAGCGAGAGATTAACAAAACTCCTTGTAGCACCAAAAATGAACTGAAGGCAAGGGTTATGGCAGCATTCACCAACTTAAACAAGGAGATTGTCTGGAAGAGTTGCAGGAGATTCCAAAGTTGTCTGGAGGCCGTGGTGGAAGCCAATGGCGATTTTATTGAATAAATTTACTCTTTAGTATTTCGAGATATGTTTATGTAATTTTGGTAAATACATCTGTTAAAATGAGATATCAATATGTATGTATGTATGTATGTATGTATGTATGTATGTATGTATGTATGTATGTATGTATGTATGTATGTGTGTGTGTGTGTGTGTGTGTGTGTGTGTAGATATGTATGTATGCGTGTGTGTGTAAGTCATAACACCCGTTGCCTGGGTGTTATGACTTACAGCCACATTGTATTATTTGTTTTTTTTCTTATGAGCATATCAGCACAAGAGGAGTATGAAGCAAGCAACTATTCTGTACAAACGTGTTTTTCGGTCATTTTCTGATGAACAGCGCTGCAGTTTCCGTCTACCAAATTCAGTTAACAAGTCTGTGGTTGGCTTAGCGCTATAGTAGAAAATGCTTGCCCAAGGTACCATGCAGAGGGACTGAACGTGGAACCATGTGGTTGGGAAGCAAACTTCTCAACCATACAGTCATTGTTGCACCTAATATGTGTGTGTGTGTGTGTGTGTGTGTTTACATTTGTTGCTAAATCGAGTGCTGATAAATATTGCTCAAGTAGAGTTGCCTTCCTTAGCTAAAGACCTCAAAATTGTGCGACCCAACCTCGTTTTCGAAGTTATTTTTGTAGTAAAAAAGAGTTGCGAGAAAAACATAATTTATTTGGTAGCCGAAAGATTATTGAATATTTTGATACCTCATACGTCAAAATCAGGAACTCAGTTTTCGTATCCATAAGGAACATATGTGCGCGCACACACACACACACACACACACACAAACTTTGTTTTATATATTAACATATTAACTCCAGCTTTCAAATGACCTCATTACCTCCGCCAAGGAAGGAGGTTATATTTTCATCGGCGTTGGTTCGTCCGTCTGTCCGTCTATGTGCAAATAACCCAAAAAGTTGTGAACGGTACTCGATGAAACTTGCAGAAAAGGTTGGTAATAACACAAGGAACAAATGATGAAATTTTGGTAGCGATCTGGGAATTTTTATGGATTCTTCATTTGTTATATTTACTTTACATGAAGTATTACAATGTTACGTTGAAGTCTTTCTCTGATTATCTCCCTTGAAAACACGTTCATGGTTTTCACGTAACCTATGGTAGCGTTACTGCGTCCAAGGTTTTATTTTTGTTTCTCTATTAGTAATTTTACTCGCGTGTCTAACTTTACTAAAAACTGATGGATAAAGAGATCAAACTACATAAACAAACGGCAGCGAAACAGTTCAGAAATTAAATGACACTAACATATTCAAGGGTTGCTAAAAGCAGCAGCAGAGGAGGAGGCAGTGGTAGCAACAACTGATGCTGGACTCTTGAGGGATGATTGATAATATACTGACCACAGAGGGATGTTAAGTATGTAGGTAGATTTAGTTTGGTATGGTTACGGTTTAGGGTTGTTTTTTTTATCATATGGCTGTTTTTTCTTTTTACCCCCGCCAAGGGAAATTTTACCCCCGTTTGGGAAATTGGGCGATTTTCAGCATGCGTGTATATGGGTGGAAATGAGCTGCTTGACAGGGGTCTGCGCTCCCCGAGTGCTTTTCTAGTTTGTAATTAATTACTGTCCTTGAGCATGAAGAAGGATAGATGCCATTTTTTTGTTGGGATTACCACTTGGCTGTTTTTCCTTCGCCCAAATTTAATGAAGAGCCAAAAGTTTCAGCAGCCACCTAACACAGTGAAATTTGTATTTGAACCTAGTGCGAAGCTACAAAGTAATAATGTAATATATATTTACTATGAAATCTTTTGTATAATCTGGCAGTCATCCAGTCTTTTCACCTTGCACTTAAAACTTTTAAAACTGTTTAGTTCTATTTTCACCTTCAATAGATCTACAATCCTAAAAGTTAGCAATTCTTAATTAATGACGATTACTAATTATACGTTTTTAGGTAAAGTGTATTGTAATTTAGCAAAAGAAAACTATTTTACCTGTAAAGAAAAAATAACAAACAGTGATCAAACTTTGTCGTTTAGGCGCTTAAATGTTGAGTGTCTCCAATTTGTGACTGGAATTTTGAATTCGAACGTAAGAGAAAAAAGTTTGGTGACATCCATATTTGTGTCTAGTTAACCATTATTAATAACTAGCATACCTGTGTCGTTAAAAATGCCGACAGTTTTATTAAGGATAGAAAATGACCCATCAATACAATGGGAAAAATAATTAATAAATGTCAGCGATAGAGTAAATATATCTACTTACACAGAACTGAAGCACTTGAATGATCAGATATAACTGGAACGTCTCGGTTGACAATATCGCCCACAAAATGTATGTATGTGCACATACACAGAAACGCACATAGACGTACTTATAAATACATACATACATAATTATATAATATATATATATATATATAAATGAGCATACATACATACATACATACGGCAATCTCCTTTCAGTCTACTCAAGGCTTTGCTCAGGCCTACGATATAGTAGAAGACTGTGTGTGTGTACATGTGTGTGTGACTGTGTACATACATATATACATACACACATACACACACATATGTATACACATAATACTTATATACATACATACATATAAAAAAATATATATATGTATGTATGTATATGTGTGTGTGTGTGTGTATAGGCGCAGGCGTGGCTGTGTGGTAAGAAGCTTGCTTCTCAATCACATGGTTCCGGGTTCAGTCCTAATGCGTGGCATCTTGAGTAAGTGTCTTCTACTATAGCCTCAGGCCGACCAAAGCCTTGTGAGTGGATTTGGTAGATGGAAACTGAAAGAAGCCCGTCGTATATATATAATGATTGCTTCATCTTGACATATGATAGCCGTCCCATCAACACACACATCCCATCCCATCACACAGCACAGTCCATCTGTTGATGAACCCTAAAGATGACTTTTAAGATCAGCTACTGACTGACGGTTTAAAACACAAGTGACAGATATTATTCAACTTTCTTCTACATCTTTGCCCTTTGGAATCTAATGCTGAAGGAATGCTTTTGTGAACTAGCCTATGTCTTTTAAGTCCAGATATTGTCTTATAAGTTTTGTGACATATGACACAAATTGTAAGAGGCGGTTGGGGTTCAAGATTATTACCCACCTGGGCATTTCGATTTTCAAGTGATTTCATATGATTCATGCATCCTGCTTTTGACAACAGAATACGATCACACACAATGTATATCCAATATTCCCTGTTGATTTCTGTTCCAGTTGTTTTTTTCCGACAAGCCCTTTTTAGCTCAGAGCTCTGAATCATCTTTTCCTCCCAGGCGTTGCAACCAGTCCTAGCAGCATATCTTGACTTGTTCCGATCCAGAGCATTAGTTTCCCAATCACTTTTGTTCATATCTAGTTTCTTCAGATTTTCCTTCACACAGTCTTTATACATTTTCCTCGGTTTATGTTGTGGTCGCTTACCAGAGGTGAGCTCACCTATAAAAGACGTTTTAGCAATCGCTCATCTTTCATTCTAATAACATGTCCAGCCCGTCTCATTTGAGCCAAGATGACATTTTGCTCAATTGAGTTATAACGTGCCATTCGTAAAACTTCTGTTATCTGGTATGAAACATTCCCACTTGACTCCCAAGATACGTCTGAGGCACTTTTTGATGAAATCTCTCCAGCATTTCCATATGACACCTATAAGTGGTCTATGTCTCACTCGAATAAAGAACTACAGTCAATACACACGTTATATAGACACTGACTTTTGTCTGCAAGAAAAAAACCTCTATCCACCCATACTCGCTGTCAAGCTTTCCAAATGCAACACTTCCCTTCCTTATTCGATAGTATATCTCTACATCAAGACCACCATCTCTTGACAGTGTGCTTCTAAGGTAAACAAAAGTGTCAATGATTTCTAACCTTGTCTGCTCACAAAGTCCATGACTATTCCCAAGTCCTTCAGCTTCATGGACTTTTCTTCTCTTTGCCTGGAATCCGGAGCTGCAACTCACCCGGAAATTTCCGGTGCTAGATTTGATATACGACTCGAATTTCAGAGCCCTAGCCAGCGCTTCCTGCATTGTACCTGGTCGTGTCTGCTTCACCTGGACCTTGAGATCTGCACTGTCCAGAGCATCTATGAATTGTTCTTTCAAAAGAAGAGACAAGAGGTCGGGAGTCGCTGTAGGGTAGGCTTTGTGCACCGTGCTCTCCAAGTCCTGGGCAAGCTGCTGTAGGGGCTCCCCTCTAGCCCTGATTGGGTGCGGAAGCGTGCCCTGTACATTTCGCTCTGGCACATAGTGCCATATTTCCCCTGGAGAACTTCAACCAGCGCCGAGTAACGACCCCTGTCTATTTTTGACAGCTGGCCCAGCACCTCCAGTGCAAGACCCTTCAAACTGATGGCAAGCTGAACGGCTCTTTGCCCCTCGTCCCAATCGTTCTGGTCAGCCAGCATCTCAAACTGGATTCGGTAGGCCTCCCAAGATACTTTGCCATCGAATTCCTGCGGCTTCTTCCTAATGGGAACTACACAGCTACTTTGAACCCCAGGAGACCCGGGCCCAGACGTCGGAGCATTACGATATGGCGCAGCAACAGCAACTACTTCAGGTTCAGCAACCTTAGGCTCGGTAGCACAAAATTTCTCCACGCACTCCATTCTACTGTCAAGCCTGTCCATTTGCTGCTTACTCCATGTGACATCGCCACTCATTCTGCGGAACTCCTCCTTAAACTGCTGGTGATCTCCCTGCAACCGCTGTTGCTCTTTCATGAGTTCAGTAAAACTCTGTTTCTGTTCCTCCAACATTCGCACAATTGTGGCCAGGGATATCTCTTCCTTCCTTGCCTGACCCTTCGTACGTGCTCCTTCCGAGGCCATAGCGGACAACTGACTCACTGCAGCAATGAAGGTCCCACTTCTGACACCAGTTGTTATGCCGCACGCGAACCTCTGATGCCACCACGGGTCTCACACAAACAGCCCGCAAATTGCTGGCCCAGAGAAACTCGCGCGCGACGACGACGCTCAAAGAATCAGAAATCCACGAAGCCTGTAGAGTCAGCAACAATAACAACAAAAGAAATAACACACACAAAACGTTGCGTAATCAAACTAATTTAAAAAAACAAAAACAACATTCAATATTCCTATAATTTGCAATGTATTAATTCTACATTTTGCTTGGCGCATAGTTCAGTGGTTAGAGCGTCGGGCTCACAATAATGAGGTAGTGAGTTCGATCCCCGGACCGGGTTGTGTGTTGTGCTCTTCCCGTTGTTCCTGTTCACTCAGTAAGTTGTGACATCACTGCTACCAAGCTGTATCGACCTTTGCCTTTCCCTTGGTCATCTTCGGTGGCGCCGAGAGGGGAGACTGGTATGCATGGGCAGCTGCTGATCTTTTATAAACAACCATGCCCGGACTTGTGCCTCGGAGGGTAACCTTCTCGGTGCAATCCTATGGTCATTCATGACCGAAGGGGGTCTTTACCCTTTACCCTAATCTCATACGAAAGAAACATTTCAAATGACCAACGATAAAATAAGATAAGGGTCGAGTAACCCTGAAATGGAGAGGATTCATACTGGCTTCACAACGTTGCAACCATTTGATATATACTTAAATGTCTCGAAACTGTCAGAATAAAATAAAAATATTGCGTAATTCAGTATTCTTTTTTTAAATCATGATTTCAAGAACAACACAGTCTTCTTATATCTCCTCAGGAGGAGGGAGTTTAAGATTTATAATTCTTACTTTATCTTTCAATACACCAATGAAAGGCAAACTTTTCTCTCCAGTACCGGCAACTTTCTAATCATTTATGTGCAAAACTATGAATTTTCAATTTCGGGATGATTTCTCTACTTGACGGAAAACTAAACGAAATTTCATTTACCGGCTAGAAATTTTGTATTACACTGTGTTACAAACTTTTGCAGATGTTTCGTTAATCCTAATTTTTAAGTGTTCATTATGCAAATTTTTGCGCCGAACCCGAAAACGATCTTACTTTTTTTTCTACTATCGACCGTTGTTGAGATATATAAAAATTACGCTAATTATCAACAAATGTAATGTTTGGGCTAGCTAAGGAAAATCGCCTTTTGGGTTTAATGTAAACCTCTAATGAATGGTCAGTGATAAGCTACTCCACTTTTCATGGAACTCAACAGGTATGCCAGTTTCATTTCAATCTGATAAAATTGACGGACTTGCTTCTTATGTAGGAGAGAGACTGTCCATTAAGGTGTATATTGATATGGTACTAATATTTTTTCCTCTTTCAGCTCTGTATTGTGAACATTACTCTATATTGGAACAAAGCATGTATCACTTAAAATCGCGAAAGGTGCCAAATATTCGAATGAATTTAGGGGACCAAGATAAGCCTTAGCCACTCCACTACACACACACCCCACACCATGTAATATTTGGAAGTTGTCGATCAAATTTAGAAGGATGGTTAAGAGGTGCAAGAAGAGCCATAACTTTTAGTATTCCAAGAATATGGCGTGAGCCAAAAGAACTATCACGATGATTGCTGTTTTTACATGATTGACGTAACAAAGTACAGAAAAGTTAAAGGAAAACAAATACTCCAATATCCAAGCATATCATCCTCTACTGCACTTGTGCCACATGATGACAAGTTACTGGTGTCACAACCACCAGAAAATGTAAGAAAATCTCATCACAATGTTTAAATTGAATTTAAATTTCTATGCTAGATAAAATAATAAAATTCAAAGGTAGAAAGAAAATTTAGCTCAGTTTTCTTTTAATGTTATGGTCACTAATAAAACTCATACTATGGTTCAAGTTATTATACGCAAAACATTTTATTATGTCAAATAGAAGATACTATGGAGGTGTCATCAGGAGAGTCTGAAGGTAGCAGTAACCAAGAAATGGATGAAGCATTCGAGCCAATAGTAAGTACCCGCCCACACTTTCCACATCAACGTGAACTGGATGATCTTAGGAACTTAAGCTTCACCAAATCATGAGGTGAACTTTTAGCATCCAGGCTGAAGGAATGGAATTTATTGGGGGAGGACTGCAACCCAACAATGTACAGGAGATTACATGAGGAATTTGAAGCATACTTTGATATTTGTGAAGGTCTCTGTTTCTGCAAAAATATAAATGGCTTGTTTGCAGCTACTGGAATTGATCATGACCCCAAAGAAAAGCGACTTTTCATACACAGCTCAGCAAAAAGCCTCAAAGCAGTTTTACTGCACAATAGAAATCAATACCTATCTCTGCCTATCGCATACTCTGTACAGATGAAAGAAATATGTGAAAATGTCAAAAAGTTTCTTCAGGAAGTAAACTATGCGGACTATAAGTTGGATGTTTGAGGTAATTTTAAGATGCTTGCTTTCTTGCTTTGATTACAGGGAAAATACACAAAATATTCGTGCTATCTCTGCCTATGAGGAAGCACAACTGATCATGAACATTACTGGAAGGTTGAGTGCCAACAACGAAATGATATGCAGTCGGGACTGCAAAATGTTATAACGCAACCTCTTGTAGAGCCTGCTAAGTTTTGTTACTTTCGCTTCACATAAAACTGGGTTTGGTAAAAACGTTTCTGAAGGCCTTAGATCATGGTGGAGAACCCTTTCAAGAAATTCATTTAGTCTTTCCAAAGCTATTTGCAGCAAAGATTAAGGGTGGAATTTAGTAGACCGCAAATAAGGACAATGTTGCCGTCAGAGAAATTTGAAAAGACAATGAGTGATGTCGATACAAGATATGGTGGCATAATTCATGGTTTCCTTGATAACAAGATCCCAACTACAAGCAATGGTTGCAAAGCTTATTGCGAGTTTTAAGAATGTAGGCTGTCGAATGTCCTTAAAGATGTACTTTCGACATTCACATTTAGACTTCTTTACTGAAAACTTAGGTCATGTCAGTAAGGAGCATGGTGAGAAGTCCCATCAGGACAATACTGCAAGGGAGAAGAGATACCAAGGAAGATAGGACACTGCTATGATGGGAGATATTGTATAGTCGCTTATCCGTAAAGATAAAAGAGCTCACAGTAGGCAAACATGATCTTTAATGCATTTCTGGTGTAATCTCATCATACGCCTTATATTTCCTGTTTTGCTTAAAGTGAGATGCAATAAAAGATTACAAAAATACTACTTGATTGATATTGTCGCACAATATAAAGCACTACCACAACAAAATATTATTATTCGAGTTCACACCGAAAGCCAACAAGAAATCAATATCTGACTTTTACAAGAAAGCTTATCGTGCTTATTCTCATAATATTATTTCTTAAATTACACTGGTCAACACGATTTTTGGTGACAAGAAACAAAACACGATTCTAGCTAATTTGATGGTGCTGATTCCGAAAATGACCTTAGTTTTTCATGGTTAGCTACCGTTTTAGCTGTATTCAAATTGCTCAATTTTGGAAAAAAGATCAATTAACGATCTTGGCTGATCGCAAATATTGGTCTGCTTATTGAGAAATACTATTTTTGCAATAACAATTAGACCCTGAGTCTTTAAAAATAACACGATTGAATATACCAAGACCAACAAGTATTTTCATCAAATCACCCCGCCCTCTTTTTCCGAACCAAAATAAGGAATTTGCAGCATATTAGAAGGTGAGGGCACTTGATTCCATACAAAAGAATCCGAGATTTGTTTTTTCTTAGTGAAAATTGTGCGGGTGTTTGCGCCCTCAAATTAGCTAAAAAAGATGTTTGGTGTCTCGGCACCATTTCAAAAATTCTTTTGTTGTTGACCAGTGTTATCAATGGTATGCAAAATCTAAGGCTATTTTTGAAATCGGGAGAAGAAAAACACTATGAAACATAGAAGAGATTTAGAGAAACAAAATTGGCGTTACACAGTGTTATTGCATCCTCTTCCGAAAATACATCTATGTTAAATCGAGGGTCAAAAATAGTGCAATAGGTGTACAACAACATGTAGTAAACGAATATGAAAAAAAAATGTGCGCTGGCGAAAGGGGGAGAGGACTCGGAAAATTCACATCGGGAATGTTCCGAGTCCTCTCACTACTTCCCCGTCCGTCGGCGAAACTTTTTTTTATTCATATTCGTTTACTACACATTATTTTACACCTAGTACACTATTTTTTTTTTCAATTTTTGTGACGTTGGATGGGTGGGTGCTGACTCGGATAATTCACACGATCCAGTAAAAAAAAAAAAAATGCGCGCTGGTAAATGGGAAGCGAGGGAGAGGACTCGGAAATTTTTATTTTTTCATATTCGTTTACTACATGCTGTTTTACACCTATTACACTTTTTTTTTTTGCATTTTTGTGACCAGGTGTCGAAGTGAGATTACTGGATCGTGTGAATTATCCGAGTTCGCACCCTACCCACCCCGTCACAAAATTTTTTTTAAATAGTGTACTAGGTGTAAAATAATATGTAGTAAATGAATATGAAGAAAAAAAAATTTCGCCGACGGAAGGGGAAGGGACTCGGAACATTCCCGATGTGAATGTTCCGAGTCCTCTCCCTCGTTCGCCAGCGCGCATTTTTTTCCATTTCATTTCGTTTACTACATGTTGATGTACACCTATTGCACTATTTTTTTTTCTTTGCTCGGGTCAAACACTTTAATTTGACCGAATCGAGTGTAGTAGAGGTATATCCTCAACTCGGTTTCTCATGTGTTGAAATCATTTCACTTCTCTTACCAAAGACTTTTGAGGTAGGCATTTGACTCCAAAATGATATGCACCATAATCAGATGACCTCTAGATTTTAAAACCCTAGGTTTTTGCCTGCCAAGCCTATAGGTAAATCCGGCACCGGTTGTGGTTATGTAAAAAAAATATACTGATATTAACATCATCTGCTTAAAGAAAATGAAAATGCGAAAGAGGAAACGCGCGCGAGAAAGATATATATAACTCATCACCTTTAGTTTTATTTCAATCGGTTGTTTACGGGGTGTATTTATTTTGTCGAATACAGCTCATGACTTTAACTTGTACATATTTTTGAGCTCTTTTTAACCATTTTTTTCTCGTATATGACGATAAATCCCGTGCTGTAGCATCCTGCGTCGCATCTTGTGTGGACGTTTCCGAGTTATCTACTGTGCCTTCGTCGCACGATATTTCATCGTCGTCGGAAGTGTTACTTCGTTCACAAGAACAATTGGACTGTTTCTCTGATACATGATCAGCATAATCAGGATCAATTTCTAATACACTATGAGATGAATCCGATGAGGTACTCTTCTCAGCGCTAACATCGGAGATGTCGTCTCGGAATTGAGTCTTCTTACGAAGTTCGCCATTTTCTCCAAAGTTGCCCATCTGAGTTAACGTTTCACACGTCTGTGTTTCTGAATATTCATCGCAAGAATAATAATTTTCTGCATTATTTACAGCCTCGACGTGTTTATCGTTCGAATTATTATTCATAAATGAAGAAATACCTTGCGAAGTTCGATGATGTGAAGTTCTTTTCAAACCAGAGTACTCAGTACGAGTGTTTCTATTCTTATTTTTGCGTGAATTGAAATCTTTATCAAAAGCCGAATAGTTTTGTGAATCGCGTGGCACTAAGTTAACATCGTAGCTTTTCTCGAAATCTCTGTTTTTCAGGGTAATTTTGATCCGAGAAGAAATGTTTTCCGGTGTCATCAAGAAAGTCGTCTTTAAATTATACATGTTAGACATTTTCGGACGAGACAGATTAAATGCTTTCGTGCTTCTAGCTTTATTCATGTAGGTTGGTTTGTTTCTAGGAGTATAGTTTCCTTTACTTGATAAGTGGTGTTCGGCTTTTGATAAACAACGTCTAAGAATTTTCATACAGTCAGAATGTTTGTAATCTTTAGCCAAATCCATTGGTGTATTCCCATCATCGTCTCGATTCGCTACGTTAGCTCCTTTTTCTAGTAACAATTTAACAATATCTAATTGACCCCATGAAGCCGCTATATGTAAAGGTGTAAGTCCATCAATAGTTTTTATGTTTGGGTCTGCTCCATGATCGAGTAATAAACGAGTAATGGATTCATGTAGTCCTGCACTGTAATGAATAGGTGCGAACTTTTCTCCGGGTATGTTTGCGTTTGGATCAACTCCATTTGCTAATATATTCATTATAGTAACTTCATCTTTTTCTTCAATTGCAATTCTAAAATTTTTCTTCATGTTCGACATTAAATACAAAATTTTAATGTTAAACAAGGCATTAGATTTCTCTTTTTTTTTTTTTTATAAAAATTTGGAAAATATATCACTCTTCAGTGGTATTCCTCTGCTCAGTCATTGCGCTGTGAGAGATACAAAAACGGTAAAGCTATGCTTCTAATTCCTTCAAACAACCATCATTTATAAAAAGAATGTCATGTAAGAAAATAAACGAACAAAATTCTCTGAGAAGTTAGCGTTTCTTTGAATAACGTTTAATGAGATTTCGACGCTGTAATTAAAACATTAGCGCATAAGTATATCACATCTGTTTTCACCGACGTAGACAGCTGAGTAAGACATTAGATTTCATTTGTCATTTGTTCAGCAAAGAAAGAATCAATCGTTATAGATAAGACATAAAAGTTTCAAATATAGTTAACTGGAAAAAAAAAACAAAAAAAACTGGTTCCTAATAAATATTTGAACAGGGCCAGGCATACTGAAAGGATACAATGTCGTCGTTTAAATCGACTCTAGTACACGACTGTTATTTTATTATATATCGAAGGGGTGAACAGTAGAAGTGATCACGGCAGAATTTGAATTCCAAATCGAAAGGGTCTTATCTCGATACTGCAAGTCTTCTAAAATTAACTCAGCAAATTGAAACATTAGCGGAGTTTCGGATCAGGACGGTCACATAAGTTGGACTTTCTCCGTTTTGACGGGGATTTTTCCAATTTTTTTTCGGTCAAACTAAAGGGTTTGACCCGGTGGGAAGTAAAAAAATAAAATATTCTGATAGGTGTAAAACAACTTGCTGCGAACGAATATGAAGAGAAAAACGCGCTCTCACGAACGGGAGGTGGGGAGAGGCCTCAGAACATTCACATCGTGAATGTTCCGAGACGCCTCACCGGAGCCAAGAAACAAAAGAAAAATAGTGTAATAGATGTAGAACGACTTGCTCTGAACGAATATGAAAAAAAAAAAAAAAAAAAAAAGCGGTCCCGCGAAAGGCGGGGTGGGGGAGAGGACTCGGAACATTCTCATCGTCACATATCGTCATTCCATGGGCTCTAAACTATAGTGTTTGACCCGGTGACAAAATTTTTTAAAATAGTCTAATAGGTGTAAAACAACTTGCTGGGAACGAATATGTGAGTGTGTGTCTGCAGTGTGACGATGTGAATGTTCCGAGCCCTCCCCCCCCCGTTCGCGAGCGCGCATTTTTTCCTTCATATTCGTTGCCAGCAAGTTGTTTTACACCTATTAGAATATTTTATTTTTTTACTTCCCACCGGGTCAAACTAAAGGGTTTGACCTTTTTTCACCACAGCCTTGGAAATGATGGAGACGGGGGCTTTTTAGCTTGAAAATTTATGATTTTATTTTAATAGCATACCCTTTTGTTAATATGTTTTGGGTGTTAATTTAAATTACATTTTTTTTTTTTTTTTCCTTAAATTTCAGCAGTGGACCACTCTTGGGCTAAACAAAACCCTTGCGTTACTTTTGCGTCACCATTCCATAAAATGTATTTGGGGGTGGGGGGATATTGTAAAGTATCAATATATGTCAGAGTGACAAGGAAACGAAGAAAATACCAGATGCTTGTGGAATACGCTAGAAACAAGTTAGATCTCCATTAAATCACACACCTTTTCATGTGAAAATATTTTGAAAAAAATCTTTCTACTTTTCATCGAAAAGGCTTCTTCCATCATTTTTAAGTGTATAGTGCAAAAAGAAAATGGCAAAATCGGTCTGGGAAGGGGGTGGAAAGGAAGGGAAGTGGATAGGGAAAAATCATAAACATGATAGCTGTATTTATCTCTGCATATGTGGTAAGCCGGCAGAATTGTTACTGTACTAGGCAAAACATTTAGTGGCATAAAAGTCTGTCTTTACATTCTGAGTTCAGATCCCACCAAGGTTGACTTTGCATTTTCATCCTTTCGGGGTCAATAAAATAAGTACCAGTTGAGCACTGGGGTTGATGAAATCGACTTAACCCCTTTCCTGAACTTGCTGGACTTGTGCCAAAATTTGAAAGCAATTTTATGCACTACAGTCAAAACAATTATGAACAGAATTACAACTTCTATGAGGTTTTTCTCACCATACTGGTAATGAATGACAGCAAACTCATTATCATCGTTGGGAATTTTAATGGAGATTTACGGCAACACTATGATAGTTTCTCTAGAACACTAACTATATAGTGGCTATCAAAATGATGCATGGAATAAGGATAGATCAAAGCTCATAGGATGCAATGCATATGCCCTAACCAGTATAGTTAACAATATCTTTAAGAAACTGGTCAACCATCTGATTGCCTACCAAATATTGTATGACCAATATAAGCAATAGATACACGAGGTGTTGTGGGATCAAAAGCAGGCCTCGCATGTAGCAGATACACCAGAACAACCATGAATTGTTGTTGTTGATGATGATGATGATTCACTTTACAATATATGCAAAGAAAAATTCCCTGTCCCAATTGAAACAATTTCACTTAATACATGACACTAATGCCTATGGGATATCCAAGGCTGGCTTAGTTAAATTGAGTATTGCTAAGAAGTTGTGATGTAATGTAAACCAAGTCATGTCCCAGCTTGACTGGGTTTACATTTTTCATAGTTAGTATCACAACATTCTGTAAACAACTAGAAGGAAGCAAGTAGCTGTTGATAAGGCCTAAACAAAAGCCAAAATTTAACTGAAATGATTCCTTCCTTCCGAATTGTTCAGAGTCCAATAATTTAAACATGGCATTTATTTTAAGTGAAGCTAAATGTAAGGTTATATGATTTATAACTCTGTGTATGTATGTATGTATGCACTATATTTATTCAAGTGTTGTACTTTTTCTTTATTTTTTCATTAAAAAAACTATAATCATATGATTTCCACAATACTGAGTTTACAGTAAATGCTCTTTTATGATCAACACTGGTAAAGTTTAAAGGCAATGCCCCAATATAGCCTCAGTTCAATGACTGAAACAAAAGGTTATTCTAAATAAAACAAAAAGCAATTTTCCCTTCAATTTTCAGTTGCCAAGGTGCACAAAAATCTAATATTGTGTAATTGTTTTTTTTTTTTACCTGTGATAAAAGAATGAGCACAACAAATGTATAATAGTTATTCACATATACACAACTTTAAGAGAATTATGCTCAAGAGATTTCATTTTTCTGGTATTATTGCCATTTTTGACAACAAATATTCTGATCTAGTTTTAATGACTAACAAGGGTGTGTGTCCATCCATGAGTGTGTCCATCCATGTGTGTGTCCCCATCCATGAGTGTGTGTGTGTTATTTCCAGGTCTACTTTGACTCAGAGTAGTAGCACTTGTTAGGGTCCCAGCTATGTGAACCACTGTGAGTGAAAGACCTCTAGTTCTCATTAAAACTTATTTCTAGAAGATAAACTCATATAAAAAAAGACTGAAGCGTCATTGGTTTCTAGTCATCTCAACCACTGTTGTTGCAGCTGATTGCACTGAAACGTGGGTTCAGTGGTGTGCAACTCTTTATCCATTCAAAACAAATCCATACACAGGAACGTTTTGAACTCTTGGAACATTTGCATGGACTTACTGAGTCTAGGAAGTGGTCTTGCTTGATCACAAATTGACTTCCACAATGTGTGTGTGTGTACGTGTGTAGTTAAGTTGGTAGACGTGAAAGCACATGGCTTTGTGGTTAGGTACTCAGCTCATGATTGTATGGTCATTTTATTCCCAGCAGCCCATTGTGTCTTTGAACAAGACACTTTATTTCATATTGGTGCAGTTCACTCAGCTGTAATTCAAGGGCTAGCCTTGTTACATTCTGTGTCATTCTGAATTTCCTTGAGAACTACATTAAGGATATATATTTGTGGAGTGCTTAGTCACTTGTACATTAGTTTCACAAGTAGGCTGTTCTATTGATTGGATCAACTGAAACACTCATAACTAACAGTGTCAGTTAAGTAGGTATTTATCACTTCAGCCACTCCACTCCTATCAGGCAGATATTTACAATAAATTAAAACATGCTAAGATAAGCACCAAATTTCTGTTTTCCTAATTGCACTGCATTCATTCCTTGCTTTACATTCTAATGTGTTAATTAAAACTGCCTTTTTTTACTCCTCTTTAATATGTTCTTGTTCTCTTTTTTGATGAAAGTTTGGAGCTCATTTTGTCATGATGCACGCACCCAATTCTGCCTTTACCAATTATACTTTCCTCTCCAGATAAGTAAAAAGCCTAAACCCTGCTCCTCATCCTCTGCATCTGTGTGTCCATATATGAAATACTGCTACCCTATCTCCCTTCTTCTATATCAGTACCCTGTTGCCAACAGTAATAAGTCATAGCAAAATCCCATAAAATTGGTGATGTTAATGAAATGAGGAATACTTATTATTTTTTTATAATAAGCATGCCACCTTTTTGTGGCAGATGTTACCAAGGCAACTGAAGTGCCTTAGCGAGAGGAAATTATGGAGGAATCAAGCTATTGTATCAGGTTATAAAGGTCACAAAGAATTACAACACAATTGTTCTATTGAGTAGACCTTGATGAGATGCAGTTTAGTAACTGCAGAAGTACTTGGTTAAAAGTAAACCACTATTCCTGGCATTCATTGACTTGGAAAAGGCATTTGGCAGAGTACCACATTCAGTAATTTGATAGTCACTAAGAAAACTAAGTGGAGATGAATGACTTGTAAGTGTTGTGCAAGCTATGTGCAAAGACACATTAAGTAAAGTGAGTCAACAATTATTTCAGTGATGAATTTAGTGTGAGGGTAGGAGTCCAAGGTGTAGTCCTCAATTCCCTCCTAGTCATCATAGTCCTAGAGGCCATCACAGAGGAGTTTAAGACTGGCTGCTCTTATAATGCTGATGACTTAGTTCTCAACTGAATCTATTGGGGTATTAGAGGGGAAATTCCAGACATGGAAGGTAAACCTAGAATCAAGTGGTTGTAAAGTCAACAAAACAAAAGTTTTAGTAGGAAAGAAGAGAAGACTCTGGTATCTTCTGAGAAATGGCTTTGCTTAATATGCAAAAAAGGAGTAAGTATAAAAAAATTCCACATGCTGTACCTATTGTAAGCTATGGATACACCGGAGGTGTTATGGAAATTGCAAGTAGACTAACAGAGAATGTAAGCTTTGTGTGCAATAGTCACACCGGAGCAGTACATTTGATGAGCACATTTGAAATAGATTCTCTTAAATGCCCTGATGGCTCATTAAAATTGGTAGCTTTAGTTACTTAGAATATATAAGTAGAAGAAGTACAGCAGCCAGAGTAAAAATGGGTTGGAGAAAGTTTAGGGGGCAACTACTGCTGCTGGCAACAAAGGTCTTCTCTCTCAGAATGAATGGTAGATTTCACAATGCTGGTGTTAGAACTGTAGTAAGACACTCACTACATGTAGCATGAATCTTGAGTGCTGAGGACTTGAGAAGACCAAAAGGAAATGAAGTGGGTATACTCCAATGGATGTGCAATGTAAATGTGCATGAAAAATATGGTGCAAATGTACAGAAAGAAAAATTGGGCTGAAGGGAAACAGATGCAGTGTATAGTGTGTGATTGTGAATATGTGATGTGTATGGGTGGGGACAGTCATATACAAAGGAATGCTGAAAAGGTCCTGGCTATAAGGGTATTGTGAAAGGCTTGGCTGGCAGCTCAACTTTCCGAGTTCTTTTGCAGGTCTTAGAAAAACTAAAAGACTACTGCAATAAGTGTGTGAATCTGAGAAAGGAATATGTTGAATAAAATCATAATTAACTGATCCTCCTATAGTTTTCTTTACCCAAAGTCAGGAACTTTGCAGTATCCCCTTGTAAAGATGTGCTGATTACTTCAGTGGATAGAGTCTGTGGAGAAGGGAAACCCAGAAAATTATGGGGCAAAATGGTGAAGACTGATCTTGAACCTCAAGAAGACGACAAGGGACCAAGGTGACTGGAGATATGCAGTTCTCAAGAAGTTCCATTGAGCTTGGTGAAACTAAGTTCTGGAAGTGCTCTGTGTGTGTGTATATTTGGCGATTTTTTTCCTCTGCCTTCCTTTTCTACTGGACTTCCTCTGTTTCTGAAGAAGAGCTTTGCTCAAAACGTTAAACCATCTTTCTTTCCTTTCCTGACCATCTGCTAATACTTTACATGTACCACATTCTTGCATGGTTGGTTTTATTGTGTTTGTTCTTCGTTTTCTTTGGATTTACTATATATATCAAGCCACCCACCTCCACCTTCCCCTCTCAAGTACTTTCCTCTAAGTAGTGGGAGCTTTTTCTTTTTTTCTTTCCTTTTTCTGTCTTGTAAATTTCCATGACAACCTTACTAGTGCTTGTGACATGAAAAAAGCACCAAGTACATTCTGTAAAGTGTTTGCATTAGGAAGGGCATCCAACAGTAGAAACTATATCAAAGAGCTGAACACAGCCTGCAGGTTACTGGATGTTGTCAAACCATCAAAAATATGTAAAATGGACATTAAATGATGATGATATATGTATATGCATATGTTTATATATATATTAATGTGTTTTGTTTTTATGTTCAGTTATAATAAAAACAATTTTGCATCAACATGAAAGGGTTACTCCATACTTTTGCAAAGTACAAATTTATTTTTTAACAAGAATAGTGTTAACAGTGACTTTGAAGTTTTGGCCAGTTAAGCCATCATTGGTGGCTCACAAACAGGATATAGGTAGAGGAAGTTTTTGGGTCAGTAAATGTGTCATTAGCATTAGTTAATTCTGGTTTTATTGGATTTAATCCTTTGCTTGTGCAATATTCAAAGTTTAGTCCAGCATTTAAAAACCTAGTAATTAGTGTACCAGCTTTTTTATAATGGAATTTTTAAGAGCTCACAAAACAATGAAAGTAGGTGGTGTGTTGTTTAGGGTATTTCCTCTCTGTATTCGGAAGATGGAGGTTATTAGTTGAGCAAGTCATGGTGTTCTTAGTATAGCAATTTGTTTATCTTGTGCTTTGATATTCACAAGAGGATGTGAGTAGGTGTAAAGGTCATTGGTCAGTATATTTGTCTCCATATGATGTGTATGTTGTATATATGCACAACTAAACCCTTCATTCAATTTCCTCAAGACACACCCACCACCCACATTCTCTCTAGCTGTTGCTTTGCCTTGCTACTATAAAACCTCACTGCTCCATTCATTTCACTTGATATCCATCTTTCATCATTGTACTATCCTCTCTCCACCTATTTTACATTGATCACCCCACCACCAGCCACCAAATTATCTCTTCTTCCCCACCACAACCACTCTCTCTCCAAGCATTAAGCCTACCTCTCTTCCACCTACCCAACCGTACATCCTCTCACTCTCTCAACATTCTACTGTACTAGCAATGCTATACTGTTGCTCATCACTCCTATACATCATTGGTCATCTTTTATGTCTTATTCACTACAACTACCCTTTAACACTTGTTCTTCATTCATTATATTCACCCACTCAACCATTTCCTGTCTCATTCTCTCATACACTCTTGCAACATCTACCCAACCACACTCCCAGTTCTTCAGTCTTCACTCACTTCTACTTACCTTATATATTGTGGTTCCACCCTGAGACCTCATTATCACTATTTTTATCTCTTCACAGCTCCAACCCGATCACCCACCTCTCTCTCCTAAAACGGGAATAATCGTGTCACACCTCTACAGCAAGAAACCTCTTTTCCCCTGGCTCCTTCTCTCATCGTGTTTTACCCCTCATCTCCAAGCATAATGCCTCCACTTTTTGGTGTCTTAGTCTTGCAAGATGCATGGAAACCTCTCCAGTGCTGGTGGCATTAAAATTGCACCTAGTTCACTGCAAAGTGGTTGGCATAATGAAGGGCATCCAGCTATATAGACCATGTCAAAGTAGATAATGGAATGTGATGCAGTTCTTGGACCTACAAGATCCTGTTAAACTATCTAATCCATGCTAGCATAGAACATGGACATCAATTTATGATGAGAATGATGTATGTACGTATGCATTATGCATTTGTATATTAATACAATTTGAAGGTGAAATTGCAGCAGCTTTCCAAGGCTATTGAACCAATACCTGTAACCTAGGAAAGCAGGTCAACCATTAAGACATGAAGATATTGCCTTTACTTATTAAAAGCTTACATCATTGTAAATAATATAACTTCGTTTTATATTATTGAGGCTCAAGTATGACTGAAAGCATTCTAGCTACAACCATCTGTCTTTTTAAGGGCATCTAGGTCTACATCATACACAGTGATCTTCATTGTTTCAGGCAGGTTTGGTTACTATTTTTAGCAAAAATATATTTAGTAATGGAACTCTGGACATTAGATCTTATTTACTGCAAAGCAAACTATCTCATTCTGATTCAATACATCAATGATAACGTTTTTGAATCTTGAATTAATATATTCGCTTGTTGAAAACATGAATTAAACAATGTATTTTAATTAAAGCTGAAATGTTGCTTTAAGTAAATCAAATTAATATTGATTTGTAATATTTGGTTATATTTACTGGTACCCAGTTCATAGAACGCCAACTCAACCTCAGCTAAGTGTGCAGAAAAATCAGGGGACACAACTACGAATTGCAAAATATTTTGCTTAGTGCTTTATTGATTCTGGTTACCTCTGCTCTCTAATCAGATGAATATTGATACATGAAATGATAGAGCTAGAAGACTTTATGCATTCACTGTCTTAATTTTCGTTTATCCTCTCTTCCTGTATTTTCTTTGATTTTTATTTGATTTCAATTACTTTAATTTAAATTTGGTGACTACTTTTAGTAAGGGGAACAACCGGGTAGATGTTTTTTTATTAGCCTGCCTTAAAAGTTTAGTAATAAAACCGCAAAAATCAAACCTTTTCACATTTTTCTTTTAGAGAGAGAGAGAGGGGGGAGAAGAAGGAGGGAGGGAGATAGAAAGAGCTCAAGGAAATAAGTCAATAAAATAAAGGAAAGCAAGAAGAAAATATGAATAAAACAAAAGGTGATAAGAGAGGGCTAGAAGACAGGAAGGAATGGAAAAAATAAAAAAAGAACAGAAATTAAAGTAAAAGAGAACAACAGTTGTTTTTGGAAAGAGAACTGGATTGGAATTCCATCACTGTCTTGCATTTCCTCAAGGTTAATAAAAAAAAAATTTAAAAAAAAAAAAAAAGCAAAAAGTTCCAATATTACATTGCAGTTGTGTCAGTGATAAAAATTAGAATTATGTATAGTGCCAGAGGAAGAATTCAGGTGCTTTTGTGGCAAACTTTATTTTGGGGTTGAAAATTCACTTTACTTTTGAAAATTTTAAACATCACAACTTTTCATTTGTTTGGCAAAGGATCTGAAATGAAACTACTTGCATAGAAAATGAAACATTTAGGGACACATCGAATATATATTACCATCTAAATTATAAATACACTGCTATATTTACTTTTATTCATATCATTTCTTCATGAGTTTCAGTTATTAGGCCAAGGTCATGCTAGAGCACAGCCTTGATTGCATCAACTCCTAGTATTTATTTTATTGGTCTCTACATATACATATTGACAGGCTTCAGCACAATTTTCATCTATCACAGTATTGGTCAACCCAAGACAATTGCCTTAGTACAGAACCATATAATTGTGAAGTGAACTTCATCGCCACCTAACTGTGAAGATCCAATTTTCTTAATAGCAGAGTAATTTATTCACTCTCAAAGTTGTTTCCCATACATCTTCACCTGCATGGCTGACACTACTGCCACAATTGCCATCATCGTTGCTACCATTATTTTGATTCTAAAATAAATAAAATATAAAATAAATTCCTTTAAGAGACTATTGTAATTTGATTTTGGATTATATACGTTTTCTATAACACATTTCTGGTAAAAATTTGATATCCTTGAGAGAAATTTGGTAGTAAAGCGACTCAGGGGCAATACTCTAGATGAAGCAATTGATGGGAAGTATTTGACAAAGAAGATAGAAGATACAGCTGTTTTGTATTCGTTGAGCTAGAAAAGGTTTTTAACACAATCCCACACTCTGTGCCTGGTAAATGTTAGTAAATTTTATTAGGAGTTCAATGCCTGAAGAGTGGTGTTCTGCTTGGAAAGTAAAAACAACTAAAATCACCCCTTCTCTGAAAACAATAAATTTTGAGACTTCCAACCAAAGTCTCTGTTCTCTAGATATGTTTATATGAGAAAATGCACAATTTCAAATGCAAACCATGAATCTTGTTTTTCCTTTTCTCTTCCCCAAGAAGCACACTTTAACAAGGTCTATTACTAGCAAATCTATAAATTAATTCATTGAACAAAAATCTTCCTTATCTCCAACTAATACAACAATTTTATTTCTCTGAGATACAAATTTCTTATCATATATCTCCAACCCGTCTTTGTTGTCCAAGCAAAACTCTATATTCCAACATTTTTTTCTAGATATAGGCATAGGAGTGGCTGTGTGGTAAGTAGCTTGCTTACCAACCACATGATTCCGGGTTCAGTCTCACTGCGTGGCACCTTGGGTAAGTGTCTTCTGCTATAGCCTCGGGCCGACCAAAGCCTTGTGAGTGGATTTGGTAGACGGAAACTGAAAGAAGCCTGTCGTATATATGTATATATATGTATGTATATGTGTGTATATGTTTGTGTGTCTGTGTTTGTCCCCCCCCAACATCGCTTGACAACCGATGGTGGTGTGTTTAGGTCCCCGTAACTTAGTGGTTCGGCAAAAGAGACCGATAGAATAAGTAGTAGGCACCCAAAGAATAAGTCCTAGGGTCGATTTGCTCGACTAAAGGCGGTGCTCCAGCATGGCCGCAGTCAAATGACTGAAACATGTAAAAGAGTAAAAAGAGTAATATGTCTGCACCTGTATAGCATCCACTCTCCTCATTTCTTTCACCTGGATATCAACAATAAAGAGTTCCAGTAACTCTGGCTGAAGTTCTCTCCTCCTCATTGTTCTAAATTCATCTGCTACTGCTGTTGCCAACCAAGCTTTTCCAACCACCAACTTCTATTGACTACAATAATGTAGATCACTCTGAAGTCATCATCTGCTCCATACACACAAATATTCCAAAATTAACTCTAACTGGCAAACATTCTCTCATCAACACAACATTTAGCTTACAAATGTGTTATTTCTTCTTTGCTTTCTCTACTGTCTTTAGAATAGCTTCTGCTCCTTTGGAAAAATAAACTGCATACCAATTTCGCCTAAATCTGCTCGATGCACCCATCTCTTCTGCTCTTATTATGTCTTTCTTCCATTCTCAGACTCCCTACTAAATAGTTTTCCCAGTCTTTTCTCACATAGGTAATAAATTGTTAGAATTCCTTCCATGGTTACATATTTTCTACACACATCAATCTATATAAGTCCAAAGTGAACAACAACTTCATTGACATCAGCTGTCTGAGAAGGTCACAGATACTTTTCCTCTCAAGACTAAATAAAATACACAATTGTCAACAACAAAAAAAAAAGAAGAAACTGTTGCACCAGACATGTTGCAAGTAAATGCCAGTCATTCAAAACTTACCCTTTAATGTGTAAAGAGATCATGATAGTTGAATGGAAAAGCTTGTTAGGTTATTAATGATAATTAGGCAGAAAGCAAGAAATGGAGGTTGCATTCTTAGACATGAATGATCTAACAATAAATGATATGTATTTTCACATATTTATAATTTCTAACAGTTATATTTTATATATGTACAAGTGACTTGTACATACCTTCCCTCCACATTTGCTAGTATACATATGATATTTAAGCTTCACAATTCATAAGACAGAAATGATATTTTAGGTAATACTGTTATGTGGTATGTAAACACAGAGTTATTAAGCATGGCTGTGTGGTTGATGGCTAAATCAAAGAGAGTTCCAAGATATTATTTTCTCTCAAGCAATAATGGAAAAGTTTAGAAATGTTAAATATTAGTTCTTAACAAGAGAGAACTTTTCCAGTTAAATATACATTGTTTTTATGTTATAAACAAAAAGTGAACAAAAATGTAAATCGTTTTCAAGGGGAATAACCACAAAAAATTATGAAATCAATAGAATTAATATTCTATTTGATTTTGATGTTGAGCAAACGATATGTATGTGTATATGTTTTCTGAATGTCCAGATATACAAACTTAAAAGTGAAAGTTCCAATAAAAATTTGCTTAGTTAGTATATCGAACGAAAGACTTGTTCAGAAAATGTAAGCATATATTAGTAAGTTACTTCCCTTGAAATAGTTTGCTGTGGCAAACGATTTATTTCATTACAGAAGTAGCCGTGTCGTTTATAATTAGAAAGTTATTGTTGAAAAAGTTACCAGATGAAAGATGATTAGAGGATGAAGAAGTACATGAAAATTCCCAAATAACAGAAAAATAAGAAAATGATACTTACCATTCCCAAATGGGATGACTCACTGTAGAAGTTTATGACTAGCATTTCTTGTGTAGACAAGTGAAAGCACTAATACTCCAGCGCCTGCTGCATTTTTTATTTGTAATTTCAAAATGTTCCTAACCCTTACCCAGATCAGATCATTTCATGGTACAGACTACAGATACTGTGGCAGACCACACACTAAAGTAGCACTGAAATTTCTTATGACTGCCGCAATACTGGGTGAATCACTTGAATTTCATCATCATCATTTGTCCTTTGTCCATGCTGGCATGGGTTGGACGGCTTGACCAGGTGGAAGGCTGCACCAGACTCCAGTCTGATTTGGTATGGTTTCTATGGATGGATGTCCTTCCTAACGCCAACCACTCCGAGAGTGAAATTGGTGCTTTTATGTGCCACCAGCACAAATGCCATTTGCATGATACCAGTATCTGCCATGGTTGCGATTTTACTTAGCTTGATGGGTCTTCTCAAGCACGACCTAATGCCAAAGGTCTCAGTCATTGCCTCCATGAGGCCCAACACTTGAAAAGTGCTTCTTACGTACCACCATCATGGGTGCCAGTTACATGACACCAGCATCAGCCAGGACTATGACTTCACTTGGCTTGACAGGTTTTCTCAAGCACAGCGTATCACCAAAGGCCTTGGTCACAAGTCATTGCCTCTGTGAGACCCAAAGTTTGAAGATCATGCTTCACCACCTCATCCCATATCTTCCTGGGTCGATCTCTACCACAGGTTCCCTCTACAGCTAGAGATCGGCAATTTTTTACACAGCAGTCCTTGTCCATATGCATCACATGACCATACCAGCATGCCACATCTGATACTTCTTTAGTCCAACTTTTCTCTCAAGATGCTTACACTCTATTGAACATGCACACTGACATTGCACATCCAGTGAAGCAAACTGGCTTCATTTCTTTCAAGCCTATGCATGTCCTCAACTGTCACAGCCCATGTTTCACTGCCGAGTAGCATAGCTTTTTGCACACAGGCGTCATACAATCTGCTTTTCACTCTGAGGAAGAGGCCCTTTGTTGCCAGCAGAGGTAGGAGCTCTCTGAACTTTGCTCAGCTTAATCTTATTCTCACTGCTACACTCTTGGAGCATCCACCTCTGCAACTAACTTGGTCACCTAGTTAATGGAAGTTATCTACTACCTCTAGCTTATCTCACCTGATAGTTGATGGAGTCTATTTTCTGTACATTTTCGGTTTTTATTGTACCTGTACATCTTCCACACACAAATGCTATTTTCCCTGTTAACCTTTCCTTGATATTACTGCACCTCTTATGAGTCCATAGCTTACATCGCATACATCTTATGGAGTTTCTACTTACACCTTTTCTACAGATCAAGCAGGGCCATTTACCTGAAGGATTTGTGATTTGTCTGCCTTCCTACTTACGAAGACTTTGGTTTTTTGCTAAATTAACTCTAAGGCCCTTCGATTCTTGACCTTGCTTCCATAACTGAAACTTTTTCTCTAGTTCTGGTAGTGATTCAGCTATAAGAACAAGGTCATATGCATAGAGGAGTTCCCAGGAGCAGCTCATCTTAAATTCCTCAGTTATTGCCTGGAGGACTGTGATGAATAGGAGGGGGCTGAAGACTGATTCTTGGTGGACTCCTAACTGTACTCTGAATTCTTCGCTGTATTCATTGCCAACCCTCACCTTACAGGTAGCATCCCTGTACATGGCTTGTACAACTCTCACCAAACACTCATCTACCCCTAGTTCCCACATTGACCACCAGATAAGGGATTGGGGGACTCTGTCAAAGGCTTTCTCCAAATCAACAAAAGCCAAGTACAGAGGTTTATCTTCAGCTATGTATTTCTCTTGCAGCTGCCTTACCAGAAATATAGCATCAGTGGTACTTCTCCCTGGCACAAAACCAAACTTCATCTCATCTAGACTAACTCTCTCCCTAATTAGTTGGGCTATGACCCTCTCCATAACTTTCATTACCCGATCCAACAATTTGTTACCTTTGTAATTATTTCTATCTAAGGCATCACCTTTACCTCTGTAGCAGTTGACTATGGTGCTGCTACACCTGTCATTAGGCATGACTCCTTCATGAACCACCTGATTTACAATATGGGTGACTAGACCATAACCCACACTGCTAGATATTTTAAGCATCTCAGCAGTGATTCCTGATAGGCTGGGGGCTTTCCCTTTCTTCTTATCCTTAATTACTTTATCTATCAAGGTACTGTTGATTCGGATAGCTGGTCCCTCAACTGGATCAACATTTGGCAGACTCCTCCTCCCATTCATTCTCCATGTTCAGCAGTCTTCCATAATGGCATTTCCAAGCCTCTTTCTTTGCAAAATCATTAAATTCAAGTGTGCCATCATCCATGTGGACACATTTCTCTCCCATGACATCACAATTTTCTCTCACACACTGTCTTGCAATCCAAAACACTTCAAGTCTTTGGTCCTCACATAGACAAATTTCTTTTCTGCTTCTTCCCTTGGCTAGATATACCCATCTCCTTACTTCCCTTCTGGCTATCTGGTACAGTTCCCTGCTACCCCAACTCTTCCAGGCCTGTATCTTGCTCTAATGGCCTTATCTACAGCATCATTCCACCTCCACAACACCCTAGATCTAGATGGGATTTTGCACTAGTTGCAGATTTGGTCTGTGGCACTCAGCAAGCTGTCCCACAGGAATTCCCAGTTACCCTCTATGTCACAAATCTGTAGCTCCTCCTCATCAAATTTCTCAATAAAGATGTCCCTAAATCTCTGATCATATGAAGGGTCCTTAAGCTTCCAACTCCTTCTTTTTCAGATTGGTCTGCTTTTTGGCATCCTTCTGGCCCGCAGTCTAAAGTCACTAATGGCAAGTCTATACTGGGGGATACATTCTTCACCAGGGAGGGTCTTTGTATTTAGGAGCAACCATGCATCCCACTGTCTGGTGAGAATGTAATCGATCTGACTAGCATAGTCACCCGATTGGTAAGTTATCAGGTGGTTGGCTGGCTTCCTGAATTTGATGTTGCAGATCAATAGGTTATTTGCATCACAGAACCCCAGTAGCCTTGTTCCCTCTTCATTTCAGGAACCAATTCCTTGGCCCCCATGTACACCATGGAAGATACTGGGCTGCTATCTGACATGCCCATTGAAATCCCCAGTCACAAATATGAGATCATTGTCACTTGTCTTTAAGGTAGCCTGTAGAAGAATATCATAAAAGTGGTCCTTTTGTTGATTTGGTAGGCTTGCTTGTGGGGCATAGGCAGAGATAACTGTTGCTATACTATTCTGCAAGACTAACCTGAGCTTAAGTACTCTATCGCACATTCCGACTACCTCTATGACCTTATCCACCCATTTCTCTGTAAGAAGTATGCCTACACCACCTTTTACCTTCCCAGAAGATTTTATACCTATGTTTCTAGCCTGTGAGGAACCTGGCTGAAGCTCCTCTCCACCTTACCTCTTGAATGCAACATACACTAACACATCTCCACAATCTTGCTAGACCTACCTCACAATGTGCCTACATTGACAGTGCCAACTCTGAAAACTGGCAAAGGGACATTGGAGGGAACATGGGAAGGAGAGATGGTATTCAGCACCTGAAAAGAAAGTTTCAATGATCATTTGATAACAAATATGTCACATCAGCTGTTCTCACTTTAACCTACCATCATACAAACATGTTAAAATTGTTGCCTCTATTGGGAATGAGTGTAATGTAGGTATTGTAAATATGTGTTATTACTGCAAACATAAATAGGTCAATGTTTAAATTAAGTAAATGAGCTGCTATTGGTTAGCCCAAGAAATATAGAAAGAGGTAGGTGGTTTGTTAATTTACTAAGTAACACATCTCCTTTTGGCGCGTGCAGAAGTGCGGATGATGGGTGGTGAGGTGGGGAGGGAGTTTTGCAAGTCTTCTAGTACAGAAGCAAGGCAGAGCCTTGTAGGGCAGTGCTACTCAAAGTGGTGGTCCGTGGACTGGTGCCTTTCTGTGAGCCATCAGCTGCCGATACGCAACAAGTTTCCAGAAAAGAAAGAAACATTATAAAATACTTATGTAATATTGTATTATTTATTTACAAAATAAATATAAGATAAAAAAAAATTATCAACTTTTATTATATTCATTATATATATTGTTTCCGGTATAAATTAATATTACTAAGAAATATTACCGGTCCCTGGCACATTGGTAAAAAAAAAAACTGCCGGTGCACCACATCAGATAGTTTGAGAAGCACTGCTGTAGGGGTTTCCAGTATAAGAGATTTCCAATATAGGTGGTGGGAGCAGGAATGGGTGGGTTCATCACAGACAAGCAATGGCCAGCTTCACCTCAGGAAATAGCAGTAAGATAATACTAGTGAGGCAGAGAGAGAGAGAGAGAGAGAGAGAGAGAGAGAGAGAGAGAGACTTGGAAGACTTTATTCTGGAGGAAATCATGAAGAGTATGAGGAAGACACAAGTTATAAAACAAGACGAAAATGTTTACAAATTTTAGAGAGAGTGAAAGAGATCACTGAGGATATCAAGGCAAAGTATGGCAACACAGGGGTTATGAAATAGGGAGAAAATATTGCAGAGATTTAAAGAGTTACGAGTTTTGAAAGTTATTTCAAATCAAAGTACAGCATGTTAGTATTACGAGTTAAATGAATGAATGAAGAGTGATTAAAACTAGAGAAATTTTTTAGGTTAGCTGGTCTTTTTGCATGGTATGATAGTGTCAGCAGTGGAGCAAGCAATGTGAAAGTTTGGAGAAACCTTGTTGCAAAAGGTTCTTTATATAATCTATAGCTGGAACTAGTCCAATAAAAGCAATGGCCAACTTTACCTCAAGAAATAGCAGTAAGAAGACATATGAGAGAGAGAGAGAGAGAGAGGCAGACAAAGACAGACTTGAAAGAACATTAAAATATTATGAGACAATGAAGACAGCAGGATAAACTTCTGATTACAAAAACTAAACAGAATAACTCCAGCAAATAAGTGAAGAACTTGCTTGAAAATTTAGAGAGAAAGATTTTTATTGGTCTTAGTGGAAAAGAAAATCAAGTCAAACTTAGGTGTCATTGTTCAATAGTATGGCAGCAACTTACCTCAAAAGAACTGTTTGGGTTACAATAATGATGGAGAAATTTCTTATAAATGTTGTGATGCACAGCAAATCATCAAAATTTAAGAATATTAAAACATTAGTTAAGCAATCAGAAAGAAGAATGCACTTTCAAATACAAAAGACAAACAGAACAACTCATTAGAGATGCTGCTGCAGTAAGAAAGTAGAAACACTACTGGTTAATATAGAAAACTTCAAACTGTTTCATTAAACATTATGAGACAAATACAAAATAAAATAAACAGAATGCCTCCAGCTTATGTCAAATGATTTAGAAAGTAAATTTTTTTAAAGTGGAACAAATTCAACAGCTTCAGATGCTAAAGTGTTACTCTCTCTTATTCTTTACTTGTTTCAGGCAGGAGCACCGCCTTTAGTCAAACAAATCGACCCCAGGACTTATTCTTTGTAAGCTTAGTACTTATTTTATCGGTCTCTTATGCCGAACCGCTAAGTTACGGGGACATAAATATCAGTTGTCAAGCAATGGGGGGGGGGGGGGGGGGGGCAAACACAGACACACATATACGACAGGCATCTTTCAGTTTCTGTCTATCAAATCCACTCACAAGGCTTTGGTTGGCCTGAGGCTATAGTTTGTTGGATAGTTGTGATGAAAATATATATAAATATATCTTTTATCTTTTACTTGTTTCAGTCATTTGACTGCAACCATGCTGGGCCACTGCCTTGAGGGATTTTAGTTAAATTGACCCCAGGAATTATTTTTTAAGCTTCATACTTATTCTGTTGGTTTCTTTTACTGAACCACTAAATTGCAGAGATGTAAACACACCAACACTGGTTGTCAAGCTATGGTGGAGGGCAAACACACACACATAGATATACACATACATTCATATATGTGTGTGTGTGTGTGTGTGTCCAGCGACATGAGGACCAAAGAACTGAAGTATTTTGGATTGCAAGACAGTGTCTGAGAGAAAATTGTGATATCACAGGAGAGAAATGTGTCCGCATGGATGATGGTGCACTTGCTTTTAATGATTCGGAAAAGAAAGAGGCTTGAAGCCATTATGAAAGACTGCTGAATGTGGAGAATGAATGGGAGGAGGAGAGCCTGCCAAATGTTGACTCAGTAGAGGGACCAACTATTCGAATAGACCCTGGTAGATAAAGCAATTAAGGGTATGAAGCCAGGAAAAACCCCTGGCTCATCACGAATCACCGTTGAGATGCTTAAAACATCTGATGGCGTGGGCTATGGCCTAGTCACCCGTATTGTAAACCAGGTAGTTCATGATGGAGTCATACCCAATGACTGGCATAGCAACACCATAGTCAACTGCTACAAGGGTAAAGGTGATGCTTTAGATAGAAATAACTACAGGGATATCAAACAGCTGGATCAGGTAATGAAGGTCACAGCCCAACTAATTAGGGAGAGAGCCTGCTTATATGAGATGCAGTTCGGTAGGTGTGGAAGCAAGGTTTAGAATCGAAAGGCCTTAGAGTCAATGTTGCAAAGACCAAAGTTCTAGTAAGTAGGAAGGCAAACACATCACACACCCCTTCAGGTAGGTGGCCATGCTTGATCTGTAGAAAAGGTGTAGGTAGAAACTCCATTAGATGTACCCAGTGTAAGCTATGGACATATAAGAGGTGCAGCAACATCAAAGGAAGATTAACTGGGAAGACAGCTTTCGTGTGCGGCAGATGCACAGGGGCAATAAACACCATAGATGCTCAGTAAACAGATTTCATCAGATGCCAGGGGAAGAAACTAGAAGTAGTTGACAGTTTCCGCTACCTAGGTGACCAAGTCTGTGTTGGGGATGGATGCTCAGAGAGTGTTACCACTAGAATTATAACAGCCTGGGTAAAGTTCAGAAAGCTGCTACCCCTAATGGTGACAAAGGGCCTCTCGCTCAGAGTGAAAGGTAGATTGTACGATGCATGGATTTGATTTGAAATTCCAAGAATGTTACCAAATATGAGAGGCACCTGAAAATGATAAAAGAATACAATGGCTCTGAATACATCAGTGTATAAATACTGATAATTTCTCATCTCAGCAATTCAGAAAAAAGTAATTATGAGAATATGAAATATATTTTTGTCAAAGGATATCTAGACATTTGCCAGGACAGTTTGCAAAGTTTTGTACAATTTCTTCGAAGCTTTCAATAGCAGAATTTGAATATGGAAAAAAAAAGTCTTCATCAAACTCTTCCATTTTCCCTTTTATGTGAAAGAACAACTCCAAAATGTTAAATTCCGCTTCTCTGCATCACTGGCATGCTAATGTATCTATCCAACTTCATTGTATACTTTTCATTATTGCAGACCACCACAATTTGTTCTGGGACTCTAATTTGTTGACAGATTAATACCTGTGAAAAGATTCTTGACTTTTAGGATTCAACAGAGTTTTAGATCATGTAAACTCCTTCTAACCTTATATATAATGTTTTAAAAAGAAAGTAGCTATTGGATTTCTGTTTTGAACATCAGATTCAGAATCTGCAAAGATATTTTTTCCAAAACTGTGTTTCTTTACTGTCTCAATTCTTTCATATCAATTTAAGGCTGTGAGCTGGCAGAAATGTTAGCATGTATTTCATCTGTCTTTACATTCTGAGTTCAAATTTCGCCAAGGTCAACTTTACCTTTCATCCTTTCAGGGTTGATAAATTAAGTACCAGTTGTGTACTGAGGTCAATCTAATCGACTGGCCCCCTTCCCAAAAATTTCGAGCCTTGTGCCTAGAGTAGAAAAGAATTTAAAATGGCTACTCCACAAATGGAAATAGCAAACAATTTAGCATCTATTGCTGTTATTATGTGAACTACACTATTGCCCATGTCTGGCTGAGTGTGTCTGTGTGTGCACATAACATCATTGCAAAAAATCTCAAAGGTATCTAAATGGTGTTATTAGATGCTAAAAATGTAAAGAGACAGTCTCTAAACACCATTGTTTAGAAAGGAGTTTTGACTAGCTCCCTAAAAATTATTACCTAGATTTTCCAAACAACAATGTCTAAGAAGTAACTGTAAATCCTTTAACTCTAATGTAGCATTTTAAAATATTATGTCAAGTGTTTCTACATCCTGCAATAATGTCAAGCAGGTAATTAATACATAGTTCCTCAAATCCCAAACTTAATATGTGTCATGTTTACCTGTCTCCCTAAATCCTATATAGAATGAATGTTTGCTTCACTCCTTAAATATTAATATCTAGAATAAGTGTGTATCTAACTCCCCAAATGTTTGTTCAGAACGAGTATTTTCCTAGCTTCTTAAAAGTCATTGTCTGGAATGACTGCTGGCTTAACTCTGTAAATGCCAAAGTTCAGAATGAATGCTTCCAGGTTCCCAAAAGCTGTTTTCTAGAAAACACCTGTAAATCCCCTAGCCTTGATCAATTTTCGATTTTTAAAATGATTTACTATTTTTTCCTATTTGTAATCAGGTTCTTTGAAAACATACAACAAAAATCAGAGTTCAAGTATAAACAAAATTTAGGGAATGCAGGATTTTCATATTGTCATACTTGGTTGGCAGCTTTGTTACAATTGTGTGCTTGTCATGAAAGATTTTTGTGGTTTCCTACAACAACAACAACTACTATTATTACTACGTCATTATTATTATTATTATTATTTTACTGGCATGAAACAGATGGTTCAAAAGGAGCTGGTGCTGCCAGAGGACAGCACCAACTCTGATGTCTATTAAGGCTGATGATGGCTTGAAGGAGGGAAGACTTCAGTTGGCTTTTGAATCAATGTTGTTTGCTGTTGATGAGCTCGCTGTAGCGGATGGTTTTACTCAGTGGCTTCAATATTTAAGTGGGTGAGATCTTGGGAGACAAGCACAGTACGCCTTTCAGGTTGGTATGTAGTTTGCATGTCCATCAAAGTTCTCACATCCCATGCTTCCAAAGTCAGAGAATGGGATCAAATTTTTCTACCTCTAAGATGGGTGTCAGCTGGTCGTGGTAAACTAGCCAGATGAAGAGAGCAGTGACCAATGTTTACCCCACCTTTTCTAGGGGCTTCCCTGTGCAGGACAGCGGTGTGCTAAAATAGGCCAGTCCTGACATGCACACAGCTGCTGAAATTCAGTCACCATTCCTTCAAGGAGAAAATGTTCATCATATGCACATCACCAATGAGTGTTCACAAGCTACAAGTTTCCAGTGTACCAAGCCTGCTCCTGTTCCCAATAGGGATATCACCATTGGACATGAAGAGGGGATGAAGAGTATCATGCAGGGTCCAGATGGGTCATTCATGTGATTTTTATAAGTGTAGACGACAGTTTGCAAAATCAATGCCTACACATTTCACTCCAAAGCCTGCTCTGCAGCTCATGTTGAGATGGGCAGTCTTGGAACAATGGGGCTGCATTGATCTGCCAAAACTTGGTTCTTTTAGGGATCACACCAGCCAGAATGTCGGTACCAGAACTCCTTCAACCTACCGCTTCGAGGTTCTTAACAGGCCTTCACAGCTACTATAGCGGCTCTGGGTCATCGAAGGCCCAACCGTACTTCACCCTACAAAGCAATCCCCTACGCTGGCGCTTCCCACAGTTCACGACTAGGACACATATATTTATACACATACATGACGAGCTTCTTTCAGTTTCTGTCTACGAAAACCACTCTCAAGTTTTTGGTCGGCCCGGGACTATAGAAGACACTTGCCTAAAGTATCATGCAGTGGGACCGAACCCGAAATTTAAAAGCATTTACAAAAATGACGATTTCTGCCGACTTCACAAGTTTCGCTTTCTGGAACATCATTTTCATCTATTGGTTACACTTAAACGTATTAATTTTTGATACGATAGAATTGCAAGATAACTTATTCAGGTAAAACAAATTTAAATTACGTAATAATTTTATTATTATCGTTGCAAAATGAAAGATAGCAACACGCAATTCAGGGTATAAAATAATTCACACATTTTCAAGACTGTGTCTTAACACATAAACACAATTTCATGGAAAATGCCTTTAACAATTCCTAAGTAAAAATAAATAAAATTTCTTCGCCTAATTTAGTTGAATCTAACAAATATTTGATATATCTCTCTCAAAAAAATCAAAAAGGTAGCTTAACATCGAAGAAAATATATCTGATGATTTACACCAGCTGTGTCAACATGTATCAATATAAACATTTCTTCTGAAGAAACAGTAACAATCATTCACTTATTAAATTAGGACTTTTTAAAACACAGATCCTGGATATTTCCGATTTTAAATAAATCTTCATATATAACTGCTGTTAGCGAAAACTAAAAATGTCGCATTGTTGAATGTAAAAGAACGAAAATTATTACAGATATGAATACAGAAACTTTTACAGATATAAAACGTAAGACTTGTTGAATAAAATGATTATGGGGATGTTATTGCTATCCCTTCGCGAAATAATAAAATAATGAAGGAGGATCGTAAGGTAGCGCCAAATATATGTCACATTACAAAATGCGCGCTAACTCCATTGATATGAACAAACGACAGATGAGAGGAAACGCGAAATTGAGAGTAAATAAATTCGGCAGCTAAATTATTACCGATTGAAATGCATCAGATAAGATAATTATAAAAAATAATATATCTTTTAATATTTTTATGATCGAAAACTTCCTTGAATTAAATTAATTAAAAAAGAAAAGAACTTACCTTTGTGCGAAGAGTGTGGCGCCAGTTCTCACGAACCCCACACATAGGCTCAGGAAGTGGACACATTCAAACATGGACGAATATCGAGCAAGGGAAGCATAACTTTCTGGATCTGTAAATCACCGGAAATTTAGATTATTGATATTATCAATATTTTGATGAATATTCTGCCCCATATTAATTTTCAGGTGATTTCCAGAATAAATGATTCGTCTCTCTCTTTATTAGGTAGGTTTTCTGTATGTTCCTAAGTGTTGTCACTGCATTAATATTTCTCTAATGTTTATTAAACTTATTAAGTATTTTCAACTTTTAACAGTAACTTTCTTATTTGATAAACTTCCTTCAATGATGTGGTTAATAGATTATGTATTGTGTGCGAGTTTCCTGCATGCTGAACGTGTATTTTCCCGATTTACATGCAATCAAACTGCCTTCAACGTTTACGTCTTTAATAATCTTTTTGTTTATAATTAAGTCGGTAATGTCCTTTAGATTCCTATGATACATTTTAGTACGATTGAGTAAAAATCAGATATTCAAAGCGAAGAAACTTAAACTATTTTAAGTCTGATAAATAAACAGCGTTATTAGTAAAAATTTTATTTAATTTAAAAAGACATGTTTTGAATTACAACCTCAAATATGTTCGGTTCTACTAAAATCGTTGTTAGTTTGGAAAAGAAAAGAAGTTAAGTGTACATTTGTTACTACATCAAGTTCCCGCTCATCTAGTTGCCAGCAACGTTGTATATCTGCCGAGAAAAGAGGACAATAACATTATTTCATTTTACGTCGTTTTCGAACAACATAATAAAGCTAACATAAATATGTATTTATATTTATGTTGCCTGAAAGAATTATATTCATTGTCTATATGGCTTAAGTTGTAGTGCGTTAAACATTGAAAGCTTTGTAAAGCTTGATATATAAAAAAAAACTATTCATATTAGAGATAATTAGAACAGTTTGAAATTGAATGAAAAATATCGATTACTTCAGTTAAGTTTTAATTACAGAATCAGTAAACGTTGCATTTATTTTTAATAAAAACATTAAGCGTGCTCTCGATTCACGTCCTCAATTTTCTAGTGATAGCAACCAGCCTATAAACTATGATTAATAACTCATTAGAGTTAATATTCAGTGCTTGCAATCTAGCTTTTGGAGTCGTGGTTTGTGTGAGAGGTTCGTAGTAGTCGGTCTTGTTTTTCTCATTAACTCATTAAGAGTATTTTCGGTCTAGCAGTTTTTCCGTTTTCACTGAAATTGCATAAACATAATATCTCTGATTAGAATTTGTTACATTTACTTTTTAGAAAAATGTTATTTTTGCAGTTTATGTCAGTAGTTCTTTATATATATAAAGATGAGAATATGTGTCTGTTTGTGTGAATCCCTAAAACTCGAGAACTACCCAACCGTTTTCATTCAAATTTTACACATGCTTTATTTAGGGTCCATGCAGTGTCATGGGCTAAAAAATTTTCAACTTCTTGCCTAATGCGAGCCCGGAGCAATATTTTATCTCTTACATTATTTTAGTATTACGTGTCAAAAGTGAAAGAATAACATCTCTCTATTCTAATGTCGGATACTTTCACTATTAATACAGAAGTAAAGTAAAACTATATATATATATATATATATATATATATATATATATATATATATATAGCACATGTATATGTATAGATCTACATGTATAGATGTATATATATATATATATATATGTATGTATGTATAGATGTATATATATGGAGAGAGGGATTGATATGTTTTTATAAATGTTTGTATATATATATGTGTGTACATATATATATATACATATATATATATATATATATATATATATATATATATATATATATGAAAATGTAATATGTATATATATATATAATATATATATAGAGAGAGATGCAGGTATGGCTGTGTGGTAAGAAACTTGCTTCCAAAACACATGGTCCTGTGTTCAGTCCCACTGATTGTTAACTTGGCAAGTGTCTTCTGCTATAGCCTCAGACCAACCAAAGCCTTGTGAGTGAATTTCTTAGACAGAAACTGAAAGAAATCAATCTTATATATATGTAAGTGTATGTATGTGTCTTTGTGTCTCCCTCATCACTGCTTGACAACTGCTGTTGGTTTATTTATATCCCCATAACTTATTGGTTTGACAAGAAGAGACTGATAGAATAAGTATCAGGCTTATCAATTGTATCACGCCTTTCCAATTGCTATAGATCCATAATGCATCTTATGACTGTACCTGTCACCTGTATGGTGAGGAATCCTACAATGGGGAGTGGTAACGACTAGGGTAGGGTAGCTGACTGCTTATTGTGATCATACATCTTTTGGTTTCCTGTAGCTTTGCTCTCTTTTACAAACCTAGTGAACATTCATATATTTCCGATTTCAAAGAAATTTGAACAATAGATATAAGACCCAAGTTAAAAAAGATTCCCAACAATTCAACTTCTCTGGTTGACTTTAAGAACCCCCCCCACACACACACACACACATTTTAGAGCTCCATGTGCTCCATTTTTCAGGAGCAAAACTTTTGTATTCGTGTGTGTATGTATGTATATATATATATATATATATATATATATATATATATATATATATATATATATATATATATATATATACACATACACTTATATAATGGTATACAGGAGTTCCAGGTATTAAAAAGCTTAGCAACTGAAGCAACTTTTATTGCCACAGATCATTACAGTACGGATATCAATCACCAGTTAGGTATCTTATAGTTTTGTAACAATTCAGTTTATGCATGTTGTAGACAGTATGAGGTTTTGCTGTCTACAAGCCCTAATATGCATCCTAGTACTACAAATGTTGAGTTTGAAATATAAAGACAACCAGTAATAGATTTTTTTGTGTATCGATGCCTGCCTATTTACAGAAACAACCGATCAAGTTCCAGACTTGACCAATGTGAACTGACATTATATCAAAGAGAGAGAGAGTAAAATTATGGTCGTGTATCAATAAAAACATTATTGTTTTATTGGTTTCAGTCATTGTACTGTCACCATATCTTTAGCTCCCATGGAAAGAAAAGGTCATGGAATTAGACAGCAAAAATTGAAAAACTTGAATTTTTGGAGGGAAAAGAAATATTTCAGAATCAAAATTTTCCTTTGTATAAAACTCAAGGCAAAGGGACATAACATCTGCAGAACCTATTTTTTTCAGGACAGATGTTTTCACTCCTAAACGTGTATATATATATATATATATATATGTGTGTGTGTATATATATATATATATATATATATATATATATATATATATATATATATATATATATATATATATATATATATGTGTGTGTGTGTGTGAAACAGACTTGCAAACTTAATGCTGTATTTCCCTTATTGTTTCAGTGGAAACTTAAGTAAAGTCTCAAGATGATCCAATTATTGGTAAATGCTCCAGTTTTTAACTCAACAAAATTTATGTTGTTTTGGCTAATCCATGCTATCATGTAACATTAGGTGTTAATAAATTAAAATCCATAATGTGGAGAAGCCTTAGGTGCATGACAAGGTAAACAACTGCTTTTCCCCATCTTTCCCTTCAGCCAGTGAGCCCCAAATGATCTAATTCATCATGCTGCATTTCAATTGTTATAATCTGCTGGCACTTTTCTCCTCTCCAGCTATTATTGGTTAATCCTGTTAGACCCCACATAGATTCCTTACTCAGTAAACTAAGTAGGGTTGGCCAGTTTAGTTGCAGACAGTCTTGCCACAGCTGCAATTTGAAAGAGAGAATTCCTTGTTTGGAATTCTCTTTGATGTAATCATTAAGCAGGCATTCAATTTTTCCTTTTGTTTGGCATTATCGTTCTATCATAATTGAGAAAATTGAAACTGAGTCCACAGTCAATGAAAGTAACTCTTGTAATTGTAAATTTTCCTCTTACAGTCACATATATATATATATCATAGGGGTAGATGGATGAAGAGTCACGTTTTTCTGTAGTGTTTTTTAAGCACTAATTTGCTTTGTTTTATTAATCAAATATTTTTAATAAATAGAATTATTGTTACTGATACATATAGTAAAAATGTTAATATCTTTTTGTCTTCAATTGATCTCTTGCAAAGAACATAAGAACAATTATTAATGAAGGTATAATCTTTGATTTAGAAGAAAGTGTTGTATCCATGCCCTCCGAGAATGATAAAGTCAATGTGATTAACGCTTTTCTTAAACATCTGCAAGATTTTGACTGCAGGAAAAACTTGGTCAGGGGAAGAATTCGTGGGGGTTGACATTTTGTGAAGGAATAGTAGTAAGTGTGAGGCTTGGAGTGTTAGAGACAGTAAGAATGATGAAAGGAAGAGAAGAGAGACAAATGACTCATGGGTGCCTGAATGGACTAGGCATTAGACTGGCCATTACTGAGGAGCAGAGGTTAGTGTATTAGTAGTGGAAGCTATAGAGATGAAACAGTACATACGTGGACCATAGCATGAGGCTTTAATTGTGGTCATGAAATAAAGTAACATTAATCTGAAGACCACAGATTTGTTTCCAAGATCAAATTTGGAACATTTCTGACAATATTTAAAGTTATTAACTTATATATATAGTTTATATTTTTATTTGTGTACATACTTTAATTTTTACTTTTTCAGATTAATTTTGTTTGTAATGACTACAAAGAATGTCAGAAGTGGTTTTTAAGAAGGTAAAAAAATTTTTTTATTCATCATAATCCTCTTTCTCTTGATATTTTTGCTTTTCTTTAATGTTGTGGCATTCCTAAAGCATATGACCTGGTGGTTAGAGTGTTGGGACTTAAAATCATAAAGCTGTGGGTTTGATTCCTGGACTGAGCAGCATGTTGTGTCCTTGAACAAAGCTCATCATTTCACATTGCTTCAGTCTACTCAGTTGAAAATGAGTACCAGCTGACTGCTGGTGCTGCTATGTCTCCCTTCAGCTGTCGTATTCTCAGTGTTTTGCTGAGTCAAGGATGGGAGGGAGGAGAGAGTGTTTATGTCTACTCACAACTAGATGGGCACCAAAAGCAATTTCTGAAATCCTGATACAAGTTACCCAGGCATATTTACTTGCAAGTGACGACCAAAATTTAAAAATTGTTTTGATTGATTGTAATACTGAAGTTGGTGCAAAGATGGTTGTATAGTTAAGAAGTTCACTTTGGACCCACATGTTTAAGGGTTCAGTCCTACTGTATGGACACTACTGGTTAGTGTCCTTTACTGTCGCTGCAGATTGACCAATAGCTTGTGAATGAAATTTGTTGGCAGAAACTGAAGAGGCCCATCATATATATATGTGTGTCTATGTGTGAGAGTTTATATTTCCCCATCATCTTCACATGTGTGCACTCATCATAAACAATGTCTCATCATTCACACAAATGGTGCTATTTGCTTGCAGCCCATGACAAAAGCATGTCTGGGCTGTTGTTTGATAGACTGATGGATTATTGACTTTGCTTGGAAATAAGTGAAAATTGACATCAGGAAGGGCATCCAGCCATAGAAAACTACGCCTAAACATAGTCTCATCTGGCCCTAGCAAGCATGGAAAATTAGATGTTAAAACAATGATCATGATGAAAATTATTTTCTGACAACAGAACAACAAATTGTGCCAAATGCCATGTGATAAAGTGTGGCATACGTTAATAAAATTTCCTGTAAATGTATAGTCTCTTGATTAACTGTTGTTCACAACATTTGATATGAGCTTTCCAAGCATCTGATATGTAGACTTATTTGTTATTGTGTCTACAATAACTTTAATAACAGGATTATGGAACACATTAATTTAACTTGTAATAACTTCATGAATACATATGCAAAATTAATGAAATTTTGTTTTAGTATTTTGTTGGCCCTTCTTTAGCAAATCTTGTGGCTTTCATCTGATTTATTAAATCATATGCAAGAGATGATAATCTCTGGTCAATGCTTCTTTCAGCTTTGTAAGTGATGTCATTTTTGGCAAGCTTGCAGGCAGCCTTCTCTCTTGATGTTTCCATATGGGTTCTGTTGGATTAAGATTAGTCCTTGAGAAACCCATTTCAGACATTTGTTTCTCTGAGTTCATTCTTTTCCAAGTTTGTGAAAGCTTGTATGGCATGGGGCTCCATCTTCTCAGAAAGATCAATCTTATCAATTCCTACATTGGAATAAAGTGTTTGACAGTATTTTGGGCTATTAAAATGATTTTCAGAAAAATGAGCTCTGATCTGTCAGTACCTCCCCACTCCCACAATAACTCCAAACTTTCTCATGTTAAACTATTCCTTACTAACTGTCTCTCATGTTTCAGTTTTGATGCACCTCACATATATTTATCTTGAATTGAAAAATTGGTAGGATTTACTTTTGTTGACTATATTATTGACACGCAAAATGCATCTTACTTGTTGCAGATTTCTTTAGCCTTGTCCTACCTATTGGTCTTTACTAGCTTTTGAAATTATGGATTTCTTTCTTATAATTCTTCATTCGTATCCAAAGCCTTTCAGTGACATATCCATAGAACTTGCAACTTCTCTAAGAGTTAAGTTGCTTTTTAATTATTCTTAAAACTCTCTTTGTCTTCTCAGAAACTTTTGTAGCCTCTCAGATTTCTTCTTCATTCAGCAATGCCTTTCAGTCCATCTCTTGGCTATGTTATTCCTTGTTTGATGATTAATAATAAAAATTAGGCTACCTCTTGAATGAGTTTTCTGTATTAATACAAACCTTGTCTGTTTGTAAATTCATTGGTGTATTTTTTCCCAATATCTCTTATTGTGTTTTGTCAAATAAAAGCTACAATTAATCTGAAAACACAAATTTATGTGTCTCTAAAGAAGAGAAAACATATCCAATTAGAAATAAATAAAGAAAAGAAAACTGAAATAATCAACAGGTATTAGAAACTTTTGGTAGGCCACTGTAATACTTCTTCAAAAGCCCTTTAGTATTCTGGACTGGTTCTTGTGCGGGTGGCACATTAGATGCACCATTTTGAGCGTGGCCGTTGCCAGTACCGCCTGACTGGCTCCTGTAGGATTTTCGAGCGAGATCGTTGCCAGTGCCCCTGGACTGGCTTGTGCGGGTGGCACATAAAAGACACCATTTCGAGCGTGGCCGTTTTCGTGCGGGTGACACGTAAAAGCACCCACTACACTCTCTGAGTGGTTGGCGTTAGGAAGGGCATCCAGCTGTAGAAACTCTGCCAAATCAGACTGGAGCCTGGTGTTGCCATCCGGTTTCACCAGTCCTCAGTCAAATCGTCCAACCCATGCTAGCATGGAAAGCGGACGTTAAACGATGATGATGATGATGATGATGATTATTCTGTCAAATACTTATTTATTCACATTGTTTTGATTTAATCATGCCCTATCTCACAGCCTCCAGATTTTGATGGTGTAAGAGGTGAGATCTGGCCAGCTTAAACATAAATATTTTGGACCAGATGAGCATGTTATATACATTAGATGGAATTAGTTGTTTTAATTGTTATTTGTTAAAATGGCACATTTCAATAGAGTATGAGCTTTTCAAGTAATTCTTAATGTAAATCTTTTGTCTGTCTATTTATGTTGTATTTCTCTTTGCTTATTCTTTTGTAATCTTTAAGTGTCATATTTATATATGCAAACTCACACATGTATTTATAACTGAATCTTTTTATTTATGTTCTTGTGGAATTCATGTTACAAATTTATTTCATAATTCATACATTAATTACTCCAAAAAAAAAATTTCATTATTCTTTGAATAAGAAAAAAAACTCAAAAGGAAATGATGTATATTAAAAGAAGCCACCCCAGATATACAGCAGTACTGTGAACGAGTGTGAGGTTAAGATGCTGGAGGAGCAGTGAGCAGTGCACCCTCATGAATTTTACCTAGCTTTTGGTCAAAGTAGAGACCAAGAAGTCAAGAATTTTATGGTTAACAGCCCAGCTCCTAAATTTTCAAATACTTCTGTGCCTTTTTCTGCTGAGCCATGGAATAAGTTTACCCCCATCTCCACCACAACATTTAGATCATGTAAGGGAGTGAGAGTATCAATATCTGTAATGTCCCACATCTACCTCTTTGACAAGTATTGAATTCAGAAACTTTACTTTTGATAAAGGGCGTCACACTTATCTACATATCAACAGTCTTCTAGAACAGAGGTTCTTGAATTGACAAATAATCTCCCCTTCCCAGTATTGAAATTTTTGCTCTCATCCTGTTTCTATTAATTAGAAGACAATAAAATTTGCATCCATACAATTCTTTGCAATAATGTTGGACAAGTTTTTAAAGTTAAAAACAATCTCAATTTTATTTAAAACTAGCAGAAATACCCGGCTTTGCCCGGGTTAAAGAGAATAATGAAATCTAAAAACGCTGTCTAGACTACGCAACCCTCAACTGTTAGTAGCTACAATACCATATTTCTACATTAATAACTCTCCAATCCATGCCAGCATGGAACATAGACATTAAGTGGAATGCCAGTCTCTCATCTAGGAGGGCCTTGAAATCAATGTTACCAACTGGGGACTATGTGTGTCGCAGTGATAATAAAAAGACCCAAAGGAGGTCTGCAACGAAATAATTTTACTCAACACTTTGCAAGTGAATCAGTGGAGGCAAAGATGCGTCTCATGCACCACATTGCAGAAATCACAATGTAAGTATATCTGAAAGGGTAGTCTTACACCGTTGTACCGTTGAAATACAAATAATGCTCATCTGATATGTTCGGGTTAAAATTTCATCAACATCAAAAATATATGAATTTTCATGGGAGTTATGGCCGTTATACATAGAATATAATTTCCAAATTTCATAAAGATCCGTTCAGTACTTTTGACGTAGTTTTGGATAAGAAAACAAATGACTAATGTGTGTGTTTGTGTGCATGTGTTTGTGTGTGATGGGTGTATATATGTATAGATATCTGTATACATGTATATATATGTATATATGTGTACATATTACATGTACATATATATATATATATATATACATCTACACATATGTATACATAGGCATGTATGCATATAGATCTATATTTATATATATATCTATGCATATACGTGTACATATACATGTATATGTGTACATATACATCTCTTTCTCTCTTTCTCTCTCTCTGAAAGTATCTGTAATTACAGTATCGAAATGTGATTGTTTCAGTTAGTGGAATAACGTGTACATATACATCTATGTGTATACATATACATAACTCTCTCTCTCTCTTTCTCTCTCTCTCTCTCTCTTTCTCTCTCTCTTTCTCTCTCTCTCTTTCTCTCTCTCTCTCTTTCTCTCTCTCTCTCTCTTTCTCTCTCTCTCTCTCTCTGAAAGTATCTGTCATTACAGTATCAAAATGTGATTGTTTCAGTTAGTAGAATAGTTTCATTTTTAAAGTGAAAGTATTTGACATGAGTGTTTTTGTTTTACTTTTGACACATAATACTTAAATAGTGGAGGAGATATTATGTTGCCGTGGGCTCGAACTCTGCAAGAAGTTAAAAATTTTTTTGACTAAAACACAACTGGAACCCTAAGTAAGGCATCTGTAAAATTTGAATGAAATTGGTTGCGTATTTCTCGAGTTTTAGGGATTCACACACACACACACAGACAGACACACATTCTCATTTTTATATATATAGATGGCAGTAAGTCTGCCTTCTTTTCAATCCTTACAGGGCTTCTCTTATGAGGAACATAATTCTAGAACCCTGTTTTAGAAATAAAGGCTATGGGTTCAATTTTAGATAAAGCAGGAGTTGAAAATATAACATGGCAAAACAATGAAGAGAAACATTGATTCAAGTAATGAGGATGTGAAAAACCTATTTTTTAGTAATTTAATCTTAAATAGACATGTAATATGTAAATGTTGATTTATTATTGAAATATTATTTTATTACTTTTAGTTCTTGGACTTTCTAGAAGATCATCTTGAAGAAAACAAAGAATTGATATCATTTGTGAAAAAGCGATATGATGAATGCAGTGACTCCTTCCGTTTTTCCAAGGACTTCTTGGAGTTGACAGCAAATATACAGTCGAAAATTGAGGCTGAGAAACATCGAATATTTGTACATCTTAAAAACTTCTTAGCAGAATTGAAATCCTACCGAGTTACTACTGCTCCAAATAATAAACGCAAACTAGTGGACAATGTCTGTGAGGGGACTAATAAAAAACAATGTGTTAACAATTCATGTTCAGATCTCAGTTCTGACTCTGACTTTTTTAAGAAAAATAACACAAAGCAGGTCAATGAAGATAGCAATAGAAAGAGTGAAAAAATTGAAACAGAAGAAAAAATTGAAACAGAAGAAAAAAATGAAGACAGTTGTGGTAAAGGAGAATCAGTATCCTGTGAGAAAGATGATCAAGTATGTGGTGAAGGAGAATCAGTATCCTGTGAGAAAGATGATCAAGTATCTCCCATTGTAGAAGAATCACTCTCAAATGATTCTATTCAATCAGAGTTTAAATCATCTGATTCTTCAGACTTTCCTACCTATTTTTCTGGTGAGCGGTTTGATAAACAAAAATCTCCATCTGTTGATTTGATATCATTGGATTCCAAGAGTCCTTGTCCAGCATCATCCAGTAATCATGAAAGTGTTTCTGGTGTCAACAAACATACTTCATCTAGCACTGTGTTATTGAACTGCAAGGAGTCATCAAGTCTTGATGTAGCTTCTGACAGTGCACTAGATTCTAAGGCTGAAGATGTGGACAGTGATAGAGAAAAGGAGGCAGAGGAAAGCAAACAGAATTGTTTAGATCTGGCATCGCCTTCCCCTAACACTCTTGAGGAAAGTGCAAGTAACTTAAGTGAGACAACAGAAAAGAAAAAGAAAAAAGGATCTGAAAGGCAAATAAAACGATTAGAAAAACTTCTTGCTGTAAGTATTTCTGAATAACTCTTATGTAAATATATGCTGTGCTTCAATGGTGTTGTATGATTATATTTATATATATATACACACACACACACACACACTGAGCTGGGTGTAAGTCTGTTAATCATTAATTAACAAAGTTAACATTTTCATTTACTATTTAACTTTAAAGTTAATTTTGAAAATCATTATCAGACTAATTAACTTGTTACATTTAGTTTCCATTAACTCAAGTCCATTAACCCAAAAATTTCATAAAAACTGGTAAACGTTTAAAAGTTTCTATTGTTTTCAGATTGTCTTAGCTTATTTAATATTGTACACGTCATTCTTTCAACGCTGATATAACGCCACTTATTATTATAAATAACTTGTAGGACCTCGTTTGGCCCTGCCTGGATATGAAACCAAATCCACCTGCTTGTTGCTTACAAAGACAACGGGAAATTTCTTTATATCTACAGGATATAAGCAATTATTTGGTGAAAGTTTCATTAAAATGTATCCATTTTTCTGGAAGTTATGAGGCAGCAAATTCAGTGGGGTATTAAACTATAGTTGTGCTTTTTTTCAATAAATGTTAATGTTAACTTCCATTACATTTTCAAAGAATTAATGATTAAGGAAGTTAACTTTTTGGTCAATGGATTAATGATTAACGAAAGACAGACTTTATGGCTTGGTTTATATAGTCTTGGGTATTCTGTAATTGTCTTATCTGCTTATAACAATTACTAAAAGTATAATTAACATGAAGTCATAGGAATCTCTTGCTCATGCCTATTGACCTGTAATGGGAGCAATTCATTAATTATTATGAAAGGTAGATAAATGACTGTTAGCTGACTGACATGAAATACCTATGGTTTGATTTTCCCAAACATGAAATAATATCATTATGTATGTTTAAAAACGGTTTGGCCTAATTCCTGCAATTGTAATTCCATGGATTACTATATATGTGGTGCTGATGAGAAAGACACCAAAAGCTGGTGGAGGTGTTCAAAGATCTTCCCAGGGACACTGAGGAACGCATGTGCCAGATTCCACAGCTGTCTTGAGGTTGTAGTGGAAGCTGAGGGCAGCAAGTAAACTGCTGTCTTTCAGGCATAATCTAGTTTATATTTTTTGATTTTTAAAAAACTTTAATTTTTGGATGGGATATTGTGTGTACTTTTCCTATTATGCAAACTGTCTAATTTAGCCCAACCATCCTATGTGTGTGTGTGTGTGTATTTGTATGTATTTATTACCCACGAAACAGCCTATTGTATTTTATATGTGTTTGTCTTTCACATGTGTCTGAGTGTTATGTTAGTGCATGTTACATTTTATTGTCTCTCTTTTATAAATGGGAAGAAATTATTTTTCTTTTAAGATATAGAGCAAAATTCTTCTGTTAAGGGATCTGGGGCACTAATATAATGGAATTGCTTTGTCAAGGGCTTGTGTTTAGGTGTACATCAGCAGAAATCCTTTTTGCACTACAAGGGACTATTGTTTTCACAAAATTTAAGGTACATACAAACAGATAAAGAGATTCCAAATGTTAGTATTATATAGATTGTAAGAGAAATAGATAGGTTGAATATATTATAGGTATTTGTGTGTCAATGTTTGAAAGAAAGGTTATTCTGCAAGTTACTATACAATGTAGAAATTTATAATATATACTATGTACAAAAAAGTTGGTAATAACTGATGCAAAAGTAGAGTAAAAATGACTTGAAATTAAAGTACTGGGTATAAATTGACTTATTAAGAGATGACACATGACTAAAACAATGGCATGGGGATGCTTTCAAATATATGACACTGTAGAAACACAAAAAGAAAGCACAGAGGCTATTTTCCACAGAAAAAATGGTTGTTATTAGGGAAGTTGATATTACAGTTAACCATATTACCATGTCAATCAGTAGTGTAATGGTTTGAACTGATGACTGTGTGATTCATCGAAGATAAGTCTAGTTTGTATTGTGTTTTTCACCACCATCATCATCATCATCCTTTAACATCCATCTTCCATGCTGGCATGGGTTGGATGGTTTGACCAGGGCTGGCAAGCTGCACCAGGTTCCAGACTGATTTGGCTTGATTTCTACAGCCGGATACCCTTCCTAATGCCAACCACTTTACAGTTTGTGCTAGGTGCTTCTAATGTGGCATCATCATCAGCATCGTTTAACGTCCGCTTTCCATGCTGGCATGGGTTGGACGGTTTGACTGAGGACTGGTGAGACAGAGGCTGCACCAGGCTCAATCTGATGTAGCAAAGTTTCTACAACTGGATGCCCTTCCTAATGCCAACCACTCCGAGAGTGTAGTGGGTGCTTTTACATGCCACCGGCATGAGGGCCAGTTAGGCGGTTCTGGCAACAATCATGCTCAAAAGGTGTTTTTACGTGCTACCTGCACGGGAGCCAGTCCAGCGGCACTGGCAACGACCATGGGCATTTGTACTTAATTGTATTTGTTAAAAGGCTTCGTAATTCAAAGCCTACCATGTGTACATCAGAAATTGTAGATGGAAATATATGCAATGCATTTGATGGAATTTAATTGAAGATCAGTAAAGATGTCAAAATCATTAATTAAATGGAAAACAATCAACTGTTCTATTGAGAGTATTATGTTTGGTGTAACAAATTTAAAAATGGAAACTAAATAACTGATACACTATATTTAACCCTTTAATTTTTAAACTGGTCATATCCAGCTAAAATATTCTTCCTGTTTTATGTTCAAATTGATCAAATCTGGCCTCTCACACGTATCCAATAATGTCATTCTAATGATAGACATTATAAACTATGTGATTATGCATGAATAATTTAAAACAATATGAATATATAAGCATTACATTTGCCAGAGTAATATAGATATTCTTTTCTACTCCTGGCACAAGGCCCGAAATTTTTGGGGGGGGGCCAGTTGATTAGATCAACTCCAGTGTGCAACTGGTACTTAATTTATTGACCCCCGAAAGGATGAAAGGCAAAGTGGACCTCAGTGGAATTTGAACTCAGAATGTGTGTGAATGTAAAGACAGATGAAATACCGCTAAGCATTTTGCCCAGTGTGCTAACATTTCTGCTAACTTGCCACCCTAGAATAATCTAAATATTAAAGAATTAATATATTAATAATAACATGTTGATATTTTTTCTTTTTGAGTAATTGTTTTAAAATTTTATCATGTTAAGTTTGCTATTTCTTTCTTTTTTTTTCTTTTTAATATACCTCTATTTTATTAATAAAGGAAATCAACAAAGAAATTGAGACAGTAAATGAAAAGGAACTTGATCTCGAAGAAATGGAAAATGATGATTCAGCCTATCTTTATGAAGATCGATTGCAGAAAAAGTTTGTGAAAGTTTGGGAAAAGTTATGTGAACTTAAAAATCAAGATACTAAAACTGGGCGCCCAATTGAAAGAAAATTTCATTATAATGGTATGTTAATCTTTTTTATATTTTTCAGTTTATATATTTCTATATATATAAAACTGAGTGTCTGTCTGTATGTGTGCATCACTAAAACTCAAGAACTACCTGACCATTTTCATTCAAATTTTACACGTCATGGGCCAAAAAAATTTTCAACTTCTTGCCTAATGCGAGCCTGGAGTAATCTCTTACACTATTTCAGTTTTAATAGTCAAACTATTAATACTTTCACTTTGTGTGTGTGTGTGTGTGTGTATATATATATATATATATATATACTAGCAGTATAGCCCGGCGCTGCTCGGGATTAAGCTAGGATTATTAAGTGATCAAGTGCTTTATTTCAAACCAAAATAAGTAACATGGACATCAGATTTGAGCGAAATCCGTTGAAATTGGTTTGGCTGAAAATGGTTTGCTGGTAATTTGATTGGGAAATCCCATAAGGAATCAGTTTATTGGTTATTTCCACTCATTGACTGTTTTTTTTTTAAAGTTGCATTAGAGATCTGCATAGGAAAAGGTTGATCTGAAGGTTTGCATTGGGGATGTGAATTGGAATAACTTAGGAAAACTTACCAACAGCCTTAACCAAAAAATAAGGGGCCTGTCCCTTCTAGGTTAACTCTAACCCTAAACCCTAACCCTAGCCCTGACCCTAAAACCGTAACCCTAACACCAACCCTAATCCTAACCCTAACACTAACCTTAACCCTAATCCTAACCCTAACACCCTAGTGGAAATCGTGCGGGTGTTAATCTGAAAAATTACCAAACCCTTTTTGTGGTCCGAAAAACGGGTTGGGGGGGGGGGGTGACAAATTGTTACATTTTTGTGAAATATAAACAAAACTCTTTCGCTCCCAAAGTAGTATATGTGCGTGTGTGTGAGAGTGAAAGGTGGGAGAAAGATGAACGATTTAAAACAAATAAATGATTTAAAATAACTATATTTGAATTGTTGTGTGAGAAAGTATGTATAATCTCATTATAGAATATAGTGTTTCAAAAACATCGTATATTTTAAACTACATCTCATGTTTAAGAAAAAAAAATGCATTTTACATTTTACACTTAACTACATTTTCATTCCTAATACGCTTTCTGCCTCCCTTTCCACTTTTTCGTTCTTTTTTTTTTTTTTCTAGACGCTAGCAAAGTAAACTCTGTCTTGCTTAGAAAAATTTGCTTTGATTTCTGTCTGCCTTATCCACTTTTTTCATTTTTTTTTTTCGGACTCTAGCAAACACTGTATCCCCCCCCCCCTCCCTGTCACAAACACACTATTTCTTTCTTTCTTTCTCTCTCTCTCTGTGTCTGTCTGTCTCTCTCTCTATCCTACACGCACGTACGCACAGATTTGACTTCGCCATGTCAACAAACTTCAAAATTGGTAAAAGTTTATTGATTTTTACAGCTATACGCGGGTGCCTCTGAGAGAAAAAAAATTGGCCAAAATGCACATAAGGTCATTCCGAATCTCCTCCTAAAATTGGAGCGACATGCGTGCTAATTTGTGGACGTGCATAAACTACATTCATGTACACACACACACAAACATCCTCTGTTTTATAGATATAGATATACATATGGCACAGCAGTGGCTGTGTGGTAAGTAGCTTGCTTACCAACCACATGGTTCCGGGTTCAGTCCCACTGCATGGCACCTTGGGCAAATGCCTTCTACTGTAGCCTCTGGCCAACCAAAGCCTTGTGAGTGGGTTTGGTAGACGGAAACTGAAAGAAGCCTGTTGTATATATATATATATGTATGTATTTGTGTTTGTCCCCACTAACATCGCTTGACAGTCGATGCTGGTGTGTTTACATCCCCATAACTTAGCAGTTTGGCAAAAGAGTCCAATAGAATAAGTACTAGGCTTACAAAGAATAAGTCCTGGGGTCGATTTGCTCGACTAAAGGTGGTGCTCCAGCATGGCCACAGTCAAATGACTGGAACAAATAAAAGAATATATATATATATATATATATATATCATCATCATCATCATCATCATCGTTTAACGTCCGCTTTCCATGCTAGCATGGGTTGGACGACTTGACTGAGGACTGGTGAAACCGGATGGCAATACAAGAGAGAGAGAGAGAGATGGATATATCATAGCCTCAGGCCTACCAAAGCCTTGTGAATGGATTTCATACACGGAAACTAAAAGAAGACTGTTGTATATATGTGTATATTTGTGTGTCTGTGTTTGTTCCCCCCCCCCCCAACATCGCTTGACAACCAATGTTGCTGTGTTTACATTCCCATAACTTAGCAGTTCAGCAAAAGACACTGATAGACTAGGTACTAGACTTACAAAGAAGAAATTCTGTGGTCGATTTGTTCAACCAACAGCTGTGTTCCAGCATGGCCACAGTCACATGGCTGAAACAAGTAAAACAATAAAATATGCCATTTTAATCCCAAGCAAGGCTGAGTATCTCTGCTAGTAATATATATATAAAAATCATTCTTACATTCATAATGCCAGTTGAATGACTTATGAATCAGTTGAGCATTTTATCATAGCTTTGGTTTCTAACCACACACATTCTATTGTCTTGTAATTGATACTTAAAATGTAAAGATATTTGATCTTCTGATACAATTTCAAAAGTTGACTCTGACAATATACATATATGATGCACATTGTACAATCTTCTCTTATTGACTAAATTTTTGTGTGACAGTGTAAATCTTCTCTTGTTAATTTTCTTGTGACTTCTTACTAAATTAACTTTTTATTTCTTTGTTTATCTAATTTTTGAAAATTTTTTTCTTTGTCCAAGAATGAAGAGTAACGCTCAAATTCCTTAAAAGACATTGTAAACAGACAAATAGGGATGAGTAGCTTCATGAAGTTGAGAGAGTTCAAAATTAATTTGAACTTTTAACGATTTGATGGTGGGAGTGCAGGAGGATACGGTTGTGAAGGAAAAGTATGAAGTGATGATGGGATGATGGGGATAGTCGTAACTACTTTTTTCTAATATTTGGTTTCATAATGAAATCTCATTAAAATTCTTTGTATTTTGTTTTATAGGTACTCGTTATTCTGAAATCAATAAAAAAATTGAAAAGTTTATCAACAAGAAAAAAATTTTCCCAGATTATTTTGATATCAAAAATATTATTAATCAAGTGAACACAGTACACAAGTTATATTTAGGGTAAGTTATTATTTGTTAAAGAATCATCAGGGAAATGGAATCTGTTTTCATTGATACTTCATTTTTATGCTCTATATTTTGTTGTAATCTTCTGACATGAATTGCCATTTACTGTAGAAAAACAAATATTGATGACTTAGCCAGAGAAACATTTACTGATGTTGGGAATCAACTCCAAGAAAGGCGTCATCGTGATTTTATCCTAACATTTGGAAATAGTCAAACTGAAGCATACAGGTATTTAGATGGTTTTCTTACCTTTGAATTGGTGTACTGAGATTGACAATATGTAATTTGAATTATTCCTGTTCATATCTCAGTGTAATCTCATTGAGTGTAATCTTAACTCTAGCATTCACATTGTTCTGTCAAATGTAATGTTTATTTATTCACATTGTTTTGAATTAATCATACATTATCTCATAACATTGATATTTTGTTGGAGGTTGCATCTGGCTGGTCTAAACATAAAACAAGTGGAATATTTGAACCAGATATGGTCAGTTTACATGCTAAAGGATATGTGGGGATATGTTGAAGTTATGGCAGTCAGATCATATCCTACAATTTGTATTTCATTTAGTATAAGTTTAGTGAAAACAAAAGCCAAAAATATATCCCTAATTGATAAAAGAACTCTGTTGTTCATATCAGTTATGATGTCATTCATATTATTTAAAGTTGGTAACTCTTCAGAAGTGTTACATGAAGATTTGGTATTTGATATCTCTTGATTATGTAAGAGCATACACATGCTGTAAAATTGATAGACCATCAGTTAGAAGATTACTTAGATAACAGAATATTTTCTATTGCATTGTTTCTGTACTCATTAGGCTCAGCATTGTTTCACACCTCATGTTGATGCTTGAGCCTTACATATGTTTGTGGAATATTCAGCCACTTAATGCTAATTCAATAAGTAGGTTGTTCAGTTGGTTAAACTACTGGCTTTTCATACATGCTGCTCAACTGTATAGTTCATCACACAATAATTGAAACTAAGGGGTTCAAATTTTGGCACAAGGCCAGCAAGTTTGGGGGAGGGGTAAATTGATTACATTGACCACAATACTCGACTAGCAATTATTTTGTTGATGACCCCAAAAGGATGTAAGGCAAAGTTGACCTTGGTAGGATTTGAACTCAGAATGTGAAGGCATGAAATGCTGCTAAGCATCTTGTCTGATGCAATAACGATTCTGCCAGCTCACCACCTTATTAATAATAAGAACAATGATAATGTTAATAATTTTAACATCCACTTTTCCATGCTTACCATAGTTCGGACAGAATTCATTGACAGATTTTTCTGTGGCCAGATGCCTTCCCTGTTCCCAACTGTATCAGATGTTGTTTATACACTGCTGGTCACAATATGATTTCTCGCATTGTTGTAGCTTTCAAATGATGCCACCCTGCTGACTTGGCGAGCAGGCTAACATCCTTACTGAACAGCTGATTAAACTGGAGCAACATGAAAAGAAGTGTTGGGCTCAAGAACACCATACACTTGCTGGTCTGGCAATTGAAAAACCATGATCTTCTGATCAGGAGTGCAACATTCTAACCACTACCTCATATGCCTTCTCTCCCCCACCTCCGTATAAATATGTGTATGGTTGTATAGTATATACATAGTGTGTGTAAGTTGATCTTAGCATATTTCATGTATAGAGCATAAAAAACTCTCCTTAGAAATAAATATGCACTGAGAGAAAATATATTAGTGAATGACTAAATATTACATGCAAATTTTTAGCAAGTATGGGAGACAAATCTGGTCTTGTTTTAGTTTTATTTTGATTTTATCAGTAATGCATAATCCAGACACCATTCAATATGAAAACTAATAGGTAAGCTAGTGTTAACATCTTCAATACATAGATTCTTAAAAAGCTAACTGTAAATAAATATGCATTGAAATCAAAATATTATTATTAGTCAGCAGCTAATATTTTCATGTTTTTGAATGAGGATGCGAAGAAATTTTGGATATAGTCTGACATCATCATTATGTGATGTCCACTTTTCCATGCTTGCATGGGTTGGATGGAATTTGTTGAAGTGGTCTTTCTACAGCCCTTTCTGTTACCAACCCTCACCTGTTTCCAAGGTAGGTAATGTTTCTACATAACCAGACATGTTTTCATGGAAGATTGGATATGAAGGACACAGCTTGCATGTTGATGACATTCGTTTATAATTATCACATAAAGTCAAACCTAGGAGACAGTAATATACACACATACACACAGATAGAGGACAGGCTTCTTTCAGTTTCCATCAACCAACTCAGCTCACTAGGCTTGATCTCTTAATTAGTTGACTTCTTAATTGTGTTTTGAAATAAAAATTTTTATTGAAGATCTATCTTTTGCTTAAAGTATTAACCTTTATTTCATTTCTTTTTCATCAGAATAACTTCTGATCCTGCTACTTATGACAAAAACTTGAAGAAGAAGTTAGATGAAAACCGTAAACTTGCAAAATCAAAGCTGGATGATGTAAATCACCTTTTATCTACACATTTTTTTTGTTATAAATTGTAACCAACATTAACCCTTTAGCATTCAAATTACTCTCTCATATGTAATGCTTATTTATTCACACTGTTTTGAATTAATCATGCATTATCTTGTAGCTTCAAGATTTCGATGATGTGATTGTTTATTTTTAGAATGACATTGTAGGATCAGTGTGAGAAACTGGATCTGGCCAGTTTGAACATAAAACAGAGAATATTTGGGCCGGATATGGCCGGTTTAAATGCTAAAGGGTTAAGTACTAACAATTTTCTTCGGGTAATTCCTTTCTTTTCTAATCTGTGGCTCTTCTCAGTGTAAGATGATTGTTGATCTACAGTTAACCTGAATGCTCATTCTGACACCTAATTCCAGAACTTTTTGCATGAGTGTATTAGCCATTATTTAAAATAAATAAATCCACTCTATTGAAGTATATTTATGTTTAGAATATAGTCTTATTTGGGAATGTACCTTAGTTTCTAAGTAACACGTTATAAATATCAAGCTTACTCTAGTCTTAGACATTTTATGACAGATCCCTTTGCAACCAATATAAGCCATTAAGTTTTCTACCTCATTTGTAATCCAAGCAGATTTTGATACATCGGCAATCATGGAAAAACAGACATAAAAAGGGGATGATGGTCATGATGACAATGACATAGTATGGTCTCAACCCATAAACTATGGGATAGCTTTTTAGCAACCTATCTATTTACAGTCATACTGAGTTAAATTGTTTCATTTAAATTTGATATATGTTGTCTTTCTTGTTCTGTCCATTCTAAACCAAGTGAGTTCGTAATAATGACCGATGCCAGTGTTGCATAACTGGCCCTTTAAAAGCATCCTTTAATCGTTGGGTGATATGCTGTGCTTGTGAAAACCTGTTGAAATGAGTGAAATCATAGTCGTGGCTGATGCCAGTGCCGTCTGATTGACACCCATGCCGGTGGCATGCAAAAAGCACCATTCGAGTGTTGGGCCTCATGGAGGCAGTGACAGGTGACCAAAACCCTTGACGATATACTGTGCTTGTGTTGATCTGTCAAGCCAAGTGAGACTGCAGTCATGACTGATGCTGGTGTCAGATCAGTGGCACACAAAAAACACTCACTACACTCTTGGAGTGGCTGGCATTAGGAAGGGCATCCAGCCATAGAAACCTTGCCAAATCAAATTGGAACCTGGTGCAGACCCTGGCTTACCAGTTTTCAGTCACACCGTCCCACCCATGCCAGCATGGAAAGCAGACATTAAATGATGATGATAATCACAAGCAATGAAATACTAATCATTATAATCCTCATTTTCCATACACGTATTGGACAGGTTTTTTCCCAACATAGCATCTCAACACTTGTTGCTGTCTCTTGTCTTCTTGATGAGGTTTGTCCTCTGGAGATCATCTTTCACTTCTTCGTCTTTCTTGGTCTTCCTCTACTGCAGGTTCCTTATTTGGATCACTTGGCGCTTGCATGTAGCCATCTATGTTGATATATATAAGATAAGCTTAATACAGTTTCCATCTACCAAATTCGCTTACAAGACATTGGTTAGCCTGGAGCGATAGTAGAAGCCTCATGCCTAAGGTACTGTGTAGTGGGCTTGAACCTGAAGCCACATGGTTGTGAAGCAGACTTCTTAACCACACTGCCCTGCCTCTGATGTTTAGTATATTAATGACCATCTCCCAAATGGCAACAGAGTTTTGCCTTCTTTCCTTTCTCAGTTCTAAATTTTCCTTCCATGTTTCAAATTTTTTCTGTAATTGTATACTAGGTCTTTGCATACAAGAGTGCCTGTGAACTACCAAGTGTAGACACCTGTTATGGTCTGGGGAACTATAATAAACAAAGCTGGCTGAGAACTGAGCCAAGATGAGTACTTGTATGCATGCTAATATATTTGCTGAACTTGTTGCTAGCTCTCAGTTTTTTGACAATATCACAGTACATAATTTGCATGGTTCTAACAAACCATTCATCTACACCCTAGTTTTTATTTTTGGCTACTGAGTGTGGTATTCTATCAGATGTTTTCTCCAGGTAGACAAATATCAGGTATAGTGGCTTGTTCTTAAGCTTAGAATGTCCTGTAGTGTATCTTTGATGTAAAAAAATAAAAGTCATTTTAACAGCCACTTTTCTATCTTTCTATGTACTTAGCTTTTATGTACAACTTGAAATATCTAACTTATTGTTAACTTTTTTTTCAGTGTATATGCAGGGAATTAGCTGTTAATGTATATATCTTTTTGTTTTAGATTATATCAAAATATGCTCAGAAACAATATGATACCAATGCTCAGCCTGAAGAAGTTGATGAAAATGCTTTAGAAAGTTCATCTGAAGAAGAGGATGAGGAGGATGAAATTCCAGAATTGGATGAAGGTGCATATCAGCAATTTAAGTTAAAATAGTACCATATATCATCATCGTCATCATTATCATTTAACATCCATTTTCCATGCTGGCATTGGTTGGACTGTTTGACAGGAGCTGATCAGCTGATGGACTACCCAGGCTTCAATTGTTTGTTTTGGCATGATTTCTACAGCTAGATGCCTGTACCAATGCTAACCATGTAACAGAGTGTATTGGGTGCTTTTATGTAATATCGGTATGGGTGCTTTTTACGTGACACCAGCACCTACAAACCTGTGAGATTAAGGATGATCAGCTGAGGCAGCTTGAAAAGACATCCACACTTTTACTTAGCTTGATGTGTCTTTTCAAACACAACAAACCACCAGGAGTCTTGGGTCCCCTGTCATCCTGTCTGTGAGTCCCAACGTCTGTAGATTCTTTCTCACCACTTAATCCCATGTCTTCCTAAGTTTACCCCTTCCACATATTCCCTCTACAATTATAGATTGGCACTACGTCTTTTTTTAATTGTCATATACATTTATCCGTACTAAATTTTCAGATATATTTTTGAACTGACATAGTAAATATTTTTACAGAAGATCTAATTACCATAAAAATCCATGTAATTTACGCACTTTTTTTCACAAAAATAAAAATAAATTTAGTGGGTGCTTAAATTAAATGAGTAGATCGTTTTCAGAATTTTTTTAGAAATTTTTTTTTGTTGAAGAAAGACATACAAAACAAACATTCATACTGGAAGTTGACTCATTTAATGGGCTTAAATATAATGAAGCTGACTTTTATTTATGCTGGATGGTATAATCCTTACTTTTTCTGTATAAATTTACTAAAACCATCTATTAACTACTTTTGAAGTCTGACGTACATGCTGGTAATCATGGTCCAGGCCATATTTTACATATTTTACTTGGTTGAGTAATGTGTCATCCAAGCTGATGTTTATTGGTAATTAAACTTAATTTGCAACACCTGTGCATATTTATCAGCTTTGTTTTTATTGATAGTTCTTATCAACAACTTTTCTTGTGATCATGGTCTGAGAAGACATATAGCTGTATGCTAAAGATCAGACATAATCTCTTGTGAGCAAGAAATGTAAAGTTTATTATAAACAAGATTATCCTCTATCTTTCCAACAACAACCTTGGGCATCTTTTAGAATTCCCTGTGACAAACACTCGCTGACATGCTTGTAAAATCAAAAAAACAACATAGCACCCATGACTTTTGGAAACACATTTTCACACTCAGATTTGCTGAAGCATGGAATAAACTACCTGCATCAGTTATTAGATACTACATCCTTAAAAATTTCCATGCTTCCTAAAATCTGCCAACAGTATACCTGATGGCTTTATGTTTTTTGTTTATTTTTTAGTTGTAGTGCACCTGAGCACTGTATACAATAATTTCCTTCATTATATCATATATACATGCTTACAATTTGTAAAATAATACTTCAGTTATTTCCTGTTATGTGGAGACACACAAACACAGAGTCTCATACAGGAGGTACGTGTGTGTGCATGCACATACAAGCACACACAATCACATACAGTTACACATACACGCAAACACACAGTCTCATACAGTTACACGCACACAATCAGCGTCATATTTTTCATTTATTTATTTTTACTATTAGAACGCTAATGTCAAGGGAGGAGGAAGGTATACCAAGTGGCTAAAGCAGATTGCCATTGTCAGTCTCATAAGGGAGGAGAAGGAGGGTATACTGAGCAGGTAAAACAGACAGACATGTGTCAGTCCCCGCAAAACTGATTTTATTTATATAGACAACACAAATACTTCGTAATTTAATAGATTTTAATGTAATACCTGTTAAACAGAAATTATTTTTATTTAATGGAAAATTTAATAAAATCTAAGTGAAATTATGCTAAATACAACTAAATTGAAAACCTTTTCCTCCTGGCTATATTGGCAATTCTGAAAACTTTTGGGTACGAATTTTACAAGTAGAAGCTTTTTGTTATTGATTTTTATCCTGAAAATCACCTGTGTAAATTATATAGGTGCACAATTTACATGGGTTTTTTATGGTAGCCTCCTAATAGCTCTTCCCTCTCCCTGTATCCACTCACTGCATTCCCTCTACCCTCTATCTCCCACACCCCCTTTGCAATCATTCACCTACTCCAATCCCTGGTCCACTTCACTGTATACACCTCCCTGTAACTTTGGGGATATGGTTGCCATTAAGGAAGAGTATGCAGCCATAGAAACCATGCCAAAGCACACAGTAGAGCTTGGTGCAGTCTTCTGACTTGGAAAACAAACATTAAATGATGACGACGATGAAGATGTTATAGTTATTTAAATGTGTAGTGTTTGATGGTAGAGCAGAAATAACTGACAAAAATATTGAAATGAAATTATGGAGCTATTTTGTCTATTTACTTTTCTAACACTACAGAAAATGTATAGGATATGTGTGGGTCTATGAAATTACTAGTATAACCCTTGCTAATGTGGAAAATTAACTTGAAACTTATTTCAAAAAATTTTCCTTGTTATTTAATTATTATTTGAAATTACCTGACATGTCATTGTTTAGTTAGTAGTTTAGCCATCATTCTCTGACATATTAACCTTGAGTTTCAGAGCAAAATGTGCAATTTTTGTATGAAAACTGAATAGACTCTTTGGTTGTTGGATAGACTGTTTTTCCTTGCTGATTTTCCATCATCATTATTTTACTATATCTGTATGGATGTATAACACTGGTACTAACATTCATTTTCATTCTCATGTTATTTGCGAAGCCTGACATTCTCTGGTTTAACTTTTCCAGTTGTCTGCAAGTGTTTCATAACCTGCCTGCGGCAAAAATACCTTCCACATTCAGTTTAATGGTGCACGTCAATTGTTTACATTAAACACTTATCAGTGCATCTGCATCTATTGCACATACTGATTGATGTATTTTATGCCCAGTCATTGTCTCTGCTCACTTCTACAATTTTAATTAATCTTGAGCTCACAATATCCTTGTCTCCCAGCCACATGTTATCATTCTACCTGTTTCATATAGTTCATCTTTTAAATGGTATAAGAAACCCTTGTTACAATTCTCTGAAATTCTTATACTGCCATTCATTGAAATTATATCTGCATTATATCCATCTTCAGTACTGTCTTCTAAGGTAGCAAAAATTATCTAAGACTTCTACTGAACCATGTATAGATGCCTCAACTGTTTATTACTCAAGTGCATCTCATGCATCTGCGGTTTGTTTCCGTGTGAGTACTTATAAGGATTTCTAAAGGATGTCCAGACTTGCTCATGTATTTTTGCCTCAAAGATTCTAATAATGAGAGACTGAAGAATAGCCTTAGTGAACATCAACCTGTATACAAAATTCCTTTCTAAATTTACTGACAATCCTCCTTTTGCTTATATGTACCCTAGTATAGGGTCCAGATTACTCTCCAACACCATTCATCTATACCTAGCTTTCTCAACAGCCTTTAGAGCACATTTTGTGAGATCCAGTTAATGCAGAGCTTTGTGAATGGTGTTCTGTCTGATGTAGGTATTGATTGTAACTGAAGATCCATATGTGGTTAGCTTAATAAGCCAGTTGCTTATATAAGAATTTTCAAATGATATTGTATAGGTCACTTGTAATAATAATGCTTTTTTGGTTTGTTTTCTGCAGTAATGGCATTGGATGATGACGATGAAGATGATGACATTACTGAAGTCAAAACAGCTAAACCTTCAGGGAGCGTCTCATTACAAATAACCCCCACAAAAGACTTGAAAGTACAATTAGAGAAGTTGGTAATACCTACCAACTTTCAAAATGATATAAATAATATTTCTGACAGTTCTGCATCCAGCAGTTATCCTAAGACAAGGAGCAGACAAAATCGTGGTTGCAAAATGTCAGCCCAATCACCTAAAGGTAAAAGCTCTTCACAGGCACTACCTTTGTTACCTTTACACAGAGTGGTTAAAAGCAATTCAGACAAATCCAGCAATGAAAAGAGCAAAGATGTGAGTGAAAAGATAGTTATCGATCTCGATTCTTCTGAATCTGAAGAAAATGGTGTAAGCTGCAGCATTCCAATCAACAAAGTAGACACTCATACATCAACATGTAAAGAGCAATCTCTTATACCACTAAGGCCTCGATGTGCAGTTGGTGCTAGAAATTCCAACACTTCATTATCATCGTCGACAACCACATCATCATCATCATCATTATCATCAGGAAGAATGTATGTTTCTTCTCAAAGCAATATGCAGCTTAGTATGGAAGTAAAAACTCAGGTTCAGCAACAAGATTTTGATGGTGTCTCATTTAAAATTGCTTCTGTTGCTTCTTTAGCATATAGCATGAACAATCGGACTAGTAATTCTGAATATTTTACTGCACAACAGACTAATTATCAAAGTCAGAATTATCAAGTGACTTCGGGTAGTAGTTATGGTGTTAGAAGCAGTCAAAAGTGGCCTGCTATTGCTCAGTCTAAAGAAGTTATTGTTTTATCTGATTCTGATTGAAATGTTTGTGTGTACGAAAATATACATAAACAGCAAATCTACATATTAACATGTATAAATATGGGATTTATAAAAATAAAAGTTATTATAAATAAAATCTTAAAATAATCTAAAACCAGTCACACCTGCTTGTTTAATAAAATTATTACTGGTATGTGTATAATATCCATTTAAAAAGTAATTCACTGTTTTATTTCATTCTCACATTGTTAACTCTTTTCAAAGTTAAGCTACTTAAAACCAAACTATCAGTAATATATTCAGAGGACTTTTTCTTTTCTCTCCTCTGTATTTTATGTAGGGTAAACTTGTATGTATAAAAAACTATTCTAAAAAACCAGTATTTTTTGCAGGAAGCTAAATTCCTCCAAGGACTTTTCATCATGCATTCTATTAGTCAGTAAATACTGGAGGTTTATTTTTTTTTTGGTCAGTTGTATTTATTTATTTTTTTATTTTTTTTTCCCACTTATTTTAAGCCAGCTTTTTGGTTTTACAAATACCAATTTCTAAAATGCCACAAGAAACCTCCAGAAATGTTTTTAAAAGAGAAAGAATCTTATTAGACTTTTGCAATTAATGCATATAAAGTTTTTTTGGTGGGGCTGATGGATTAGAAATTCAGGTTTGATCCATCTAATAATCATTAATGCATCTTGCATCAAAAAATGTTTTTCATCAGTCAGTCTGAAACATAAGACCTGGTTTGAGACTACACAGTTTTGAAGTATTGTTCAAAGGGGGTTAACTCTTTTCTGCAGCAAGCTATACCCCTTTCAGAGTTTCTCTACATGCATTCTCATTAGTCAAATATTGGAGGGTTTTAAGCCAGTTGTATGGTTTTCGTTCATAATACTCCCCTTTTCTGTTGTCACTCTTATTGTCTAATGGTGATTTATAAACACTCTTTATCGGTTATGTTTTAAAATATTTATTGGCAAATGTTTGCATTTTTCAGTTATATTAAAAGTTTGAATGATTAAGATACTTCTAAAGGTATTTTAATAACTTTCACAAATTGCGTGGTTAACTTGAGGTAGAACTAAATAAATACATGTTTAGTTTAATACTATGGAAATAGATCAAACAGCTGAACATTGAATAAATGAATTAGCAAGTTTTATTCTATCTCTTAATCATGTTGGGATTTACTTTCATTTGGTGCTGATTAATATTAGTAGACTAAAAATCTCTATAAGATCAGCAAAATAAGCACCAGTAATATACGATTCATCTTTTCAGTCAACTATAACACTTCCTTGCTTCGTTTGGCATGTACTAAAACATATATAGAAGGTTTAAAATACAGCTCTTAAGAATTTTCCCATCATCAAGTTAACTGACAACTTTGATGATTTTTAGCCATAATTTTTTAACAAGTAAACAATGACAATCTTTTATAAGTTTTACTTATCATACAAAACTGTTTCATGGTTATAAAAAAAAAACACCTACAAAATCATTGAGAAATAGTGTTTTTTACTTAAATTGTTGCTTTATAATTGTCTACAGCTCGATCTCATGTCACCAAACATGTTTCTCTAGGAAACATTCAGCTTACAAAAGTTTCTATTTTCCATCAAAAATCTATTTGTATTTATCATAAAATATATTTATGCATTGCTCTTGTACAAAATAAATTATCATTCCTTCATTTTATGAGATTTTTTTTTCCTGTTTACATTTTTTATGATTCCTATTATTAAATTATTAAGATGTCGTTGAGACTTTTAAGTATTATTCTAATATGTTCTTTTAGGCTAATAAGTTTTAATCCATTGTTGATGTAAAATTAAACAAAAATGTATTACTTATGTGAAAGAGATTGTCTCTTGCCGAGATACTTACTATTTTTGGCAATCCTGAATTATGCAGGAAACTCTTTACATCTTTCTAATCATTGAAATTTAATAAAAGGAAAGATCTGTATATTGGTTTTCTTTTAGGAACTATGTTAATAATTCATAAAATGTCAATAACATTTTTCTCTACTTTTTCAAGTCTTTACATATCAAAAAAAAAAAAAAAGTCTATTATCAATGATCTCCCTTTAAAAGGTTTATATATTTAATTCTGTTCAAAAACTTGAGTACACCTGTTTCATAATGAAAAGGCACTTCAACACTGAACCTCCTGCAAGAGGCACAAGTGTGATGTTTATACATTTATAATCTCTTGGTGTTAGATGAGAGTAACCAGGAATCAAAACTATTTTTCAGATTTGGCTGGCTTGGATCATACCCCTATTTGTGTTTGCTAATGAATTCCTGATCTCTGACCCTCTTTCCTCTCAGTAAATATAAGTATTAGTTTGTTATGTAGGTACAAAGACATTTTGTTTTTCAGAGAATACAATATAGTTGGCTGAATTGATCTCAGTATACTAGTACTTTTATTTATTGACCATAACAAGATTTCCTCCCTGCTACTTTTGCCTTCTTGCCATCATTCCTTTAGACATTGTTTAAAAGTGTCATATCGGTAAAGAACTTTTATTGACTGTCCAGATTTGCTTTTTTAATTTGTCCCAGTTCTAGTTACTTCAATGGATTTCAGTACGTGATTACTACAATATGTATATATATGTTCATTTGTTTTGAATTCAATATTTCTTTTTAATCATGCACTTTACATTTTCCCTCGGTTAGCTAAAGCAAGTAACATTGATTGAATGAGATTATAGAACGTCGGGATGGTTGAGTCAGAAGTGATGCATGGTTATAATTCAATCACTGAAACTCTTTTCAAAAGTTATAATCATCTTAAAATTTGTTTTGTTAGATATCTAGATAGTTCTAAAGGTGTTACTTTGGGCTGTGGATTTGATCTTCCTCCAAAAGTAATTAAACACATTTTTAAGCATAGCTGTTGTTCAACAAGTTAAACTCATACAAAACCAATGAAACAATATCTTATACATTTATTAATGTTAGTGACAAAAAAAAAAATAATTAAAAAAAATCCTAATTTATTTTTCAAGTTAGGAATTTCTTAATTCTGAGGTTTTCAAGAGAACAAAGCAACTGTTCATGTCAACATTTGCACAGCTTCACTGTAACAAGGTGGAATATCAACTTTCACCCTCCATCTCGCATATATAAAATGTCTTCCTGCAGTTTCCATCTACCATATTCTGTCGCACGGTATTGGTCAGCCCTAGGCTATAGAAAACACCCAGGGTTCCACACAGGGACCAACTTGAAACCATGTAACTGAAAAGCAAACTTGTTAACGACATGAGGTACTGGTTGAGCTGTGCCTAAGGTAGAAGACATTCAAAGTATCAGACACTGGGTTTAAATCTGCAACCTTGTGGTTGGAAGTAAATTCCATGCTTGAACATACAGCAGATTTGATGAGTTAGAATTTAATATGTACACACAATCATCAGTTAAGCACTAAAATTTCCTTTTGGCTGAGTAACAGTTTGCTCTTTCCATCTTTTTCTCTTTAATCCTTTTGATATTGACCAGCTTTTGACTGCCTATAATTCTGTGATACTAACAGTCATATTTATATTGAAACTTAATTATCGCAGAACTTTTGTAAAGTGATGTTCCAAACACCAGCCTAATAGACAAGTCTGTTACTGTATTTAAATCTACCAAAATTTCTGATTAATTTAAAAATCAAAATACATTGACAACATGTTTTATTTGAAAATATGGTCACAAAATGATTAATTTGTTTCTTCCTTATGATCTCAATATTTTGTATGCATACATGAAGGTTTTCAAAATTCCTGTCTGTACCACTTGAAGGCCACCATGTGCTAAAACTTTTCAAAATTACTTTTCTAAACATTTTGTTAACTAGTTAATATTAAAAATACATAATATATTTCTGCCTTAAGATATTTTTCATTTGTTGTTTTTGTATGAATTTAACTCGTTATTCTATAATTTATTTCATAAATAAAGGGAAAATAATGCAATCGGATAAATAATCTATATAGATGAAAATACCTATTGACTTTGAAGGAGGGTGAAAAGAGTAAGCTGTGATGGTCATGTCTCTTTCAAAAACATTGCAATGTAAAATGAAATAGTTACAACTAGGAATCAACCAAATAGAGGAAATGAATTGCTAGGGGCCCTTTTCTCTGCAGTGTTTACCAGTTTCTCACACATGGCAAATGGTTGTATTTACTTAACTTCTGTTACACTGCTTAATGTCCTAGGGAAAGACATGGTCATTACTTACTGTACTTGTATTTCTGAATGTTCAATTTACATACAATTGAAACACTGACATGGCATCAAAGTATTAAGTAGCCTAGTTTCAGAAATTTAGTACAGCTGGTAATGACCAGTGTGTGACAAATATGGTTAGTTTATTATCCATCTTGTACTGTACACTGTTCACTTAAACTTATATTTTTTCTTTACCAATAATTTGAAAGAACACTGCCATTTTAAAATTAAAAATAATGAATAATGTAAATGCTTTTATCAGATTAACAAAGTATATTTGAATAACAAATAAATACATTACTTAAAACATGGAAAATCTGCCTGTTATTTTCTATAGTCTTTCTTCTGCTGTGGGTTGTATTTAAACCCATGTCAGTTCTTACTTAGCAGATCTATGATTAACCCTTTAGTATTCAGATTACTCTGTCAAATGAAATGTTTATTTATTTACATTTGTTTTCAATTAATAATGCATTATCTTGTACCTTTGAGATTTCAATGATATGACTGTAGCATTGTAGAATAGGTGTGAGAGGATGGTTTGAACATAAAACGAAATATTTTAAGAAGTTTGCTTCCCAGCCACATGGATCTGGGTTGTCTCACTGCCTGGCACAATGGGCAAAGATTTGTTAGTGGAGACAGCTGAAAGAAACCCATCATATATATATACGTGTCTGTGCACTGCTTGACAACTGGTGTTGGTTTGTTTACATCCCAATAACTTAGCAGTTTGGCAAGAAGGAATTAATAGAATAAGTACCAAGCTTAGAAAAAAAAAATACTGGGGTTGATTTGACTAAACCCTGCAAGTTAGTGCCCCAGTATGGCTGCAATCTAATGACTGAAACAAGTGAAAAAAAAAATAGTTGGTTTAAAGGTTAAACCATCTGAACATCAGATTTCTTTTCAAGGCAGTGTGTCAAAAACTACATTGTTGAATGTGTCCTTTTAAGACATTCAATGCTTGGAGGAGATTTGGTTACTATATCTAGCAAGTCAAGTGACCATATAGAAGAACACTTGTTAATTTGAATTATTGTGTGTAGAGAGGTTTATTGGATTATTTCACAATGCTTGACATGCTGTCCAAAAACAGACAAATATGTCACCTGTCTTCTGTAGGCAAAGACTTAATTGTAGTAATAAGCAAGCTGACCTAACATTCACCTTACAGTCTCAGATATATAAGGAGTGGGGATTGATCTTATTAATAGAAAGGTAAACTATTGCAACAGGTAATTCTCAGAATGTTTTGGAACTAATTACCAGTTAAATGTAATGAGAATTAAGTGATCTTGAAATAAAATATCATCAGTAAAATACAAACTCATGAAATAAGTTTTAATACTAATTGAAGATTAAGTTTTTTTACATTTTTTTTTTTTTGAGTAAAGCATAATTTCGAACTGTTTAATTTGCTATTCTTTTATTTCAATCATTTGACTGCAGCCATGTTGTAGCACCACCTTGAAGGGTTTTGGTTGAACAAATCAACCCCAAGACTTATTCTATCAGTCTCTTTTGCTGAACCAAGTTACAAGGACGTAAACACACCAACACCAATTGTCAAGCAGTGATGGGGGTACAAATACAAAGACATGCATGTGTATATACATATATATTATATGTAGCAGGCTTCTTTCAGTTTCCATCTACCAAATCCACTCACAAGGCTATAGTAGAAGACGGTTGCCCAAGGTGCCACACTGTGGGGCTGAAGTCCTACTGCATATCTACACATGTGCACATTGGAGTGAATTGATGCAGGGTCCCCAAGAAAAATAGTTCAAGTACTACTTTCCTTCAGTAATTTCTTCCATTTCTATAAGAGGAAGTCTACAGCACGAAAAATTTCTGTACCCAATACTGGTCAGTCTATTTTGGTCACCATACTAAGGTTATCAACCTTTTAAATCCAATACTGCATCAGGATAGATCATCATTAATATCTTTCTCAAAGTATATCTATTCAAACTAATGAATGTTAATTGCAGAAACAAACTTTTTCAGCATGTAAAAGTTGGTTTGCGTATTCAATGCTAACCTAGGCTTATGTACATATAAATAACTCCCAATAAGAAATAAAAACTAAATCTTTTGAAATATTGGAAATGAGAACCTAGAAAAATAAACAACTAATCTTGAGATTTTTCATTAGTACCATGAGTTAGTGATATGAATATCCATTAGTTAGTAGCTTTATCCATACCCATTTAGTAATTTCACTTTGTAACAGTGCCACCTTACTGGCTTCCGTGCCGGTGGCATGTAAAAAACAGCATTCAAGCATGGTCACTGCCAGTGCCAGTGGCACATAAAAAGGACCCACTACACTCTCGGAGTGGTTGGCGTTAGGAAGGGCATCCAGCTGTAGAAACTTTGCCAGATTGGATTGGAGCTGGTGCAGCCTTCTGGCTTGCCAGCCCTCGTCAAACCATCCAACCCATGCCAGCATGGAAAGCAGACATTAAATGACAATGATGATGATATGTAAGGTGCAAACATGAGTGTGTGATTAAGAAGTTCGCTTTTCAACCATGTGGTTTCAGGTTCAGTCCCATTGCACGGCACCTTGGGCAAGTGACTTCTGGGGTCACAAATTCCTTGTGAGTAAAGTTGGTAGATGGAAACCAAGGAAGCCTATCATATATATATATATATATATATATATATATATACATATATATATATATATATATATATATATATACATGTGTGTCTGTATCTTTGTGTTTGTTCTTCACCACTACTTGGCAATTAGTGTTGAGACAGAATAAGTACCAAACTTCTAAATACAATGCTGGGGTCAATTTTTTGGGCTAAACCCATCAAGACAGTGCCTCAGCATGGCTGTAGTCCAGTGACTGAAAGAAGAAAGAAAAAAAAATGTCCACTCTTTTATACATTAGCAAAAACCAAATAGTATCCAATCAGTTGAAAAGTTTGGATGCAAGAGTTTTTAGCTTTGTTCCTAATGAATGTACAATGAACATAAGAGTGGTCATGTAATGGATTATAGATTTAATGTGATACTGAAGTAATAAGAGATCATAATGAGTTTAATACTGGAAATGAATGGCATTGCATGTATGGTAGTGACAATCATTTTACAACTCATGAGATACAAAGACGAGGAGACACAAACACACACACACATATATATATATATACACACTCACACATGGTGGGTTTTTAGTTTGTCTACCAAATTCCACTCACAAAACTTTGGTTGGCCTCGTCCAAATGCCACATGATGGGACTGAACCTGGAACCATGTTGGTAAGTAAATTTCTCAATACACAGCCACGACTGCACCTGGATGTTGAATTCAAATTCTGTACTTTTAATAGAACAGCCTCTCTCTCTCTCTATATATATATATAAAAGAATAAGATAAAGAGACCAATGGCAAAGGTAGAATTATATAGACTTTATACATAAAATATAATTCTACCTTTGCCACTGGTCTCTATCTTATTCTTTTTTATATATACACACGCTAATACACGACCCAGGTTATAATCCCCACTCATGTTGCAACCACGTCAGAGGGCAAAACCAGTCAGTATACAGCACTTACTCGGTATTACCTGTATCTTTAGGGTTTGGTTGACTCCAATACCCTTCATAACCTTTATTATATAAGAAATATAAGATAGTTCCAGAAAATACTTTAAATTTGATTAATAAGGCCTCTAAATTAATAATGTTTAAATACGAACTTGATAGTAAGACAGAACCTTATGTACCGATGCACCCTAGAATTACTTTAAAAGACCATAAAGATAATTTTTATTCTGACCCTAAAGTTAGGCTTATTTGTCCTTGTAAGTCAGATCTAGGTAAATTAAGTAAAATAATTTTAGATAAATATATTAACAAATTAAATGGAATTAATTATCTTAAGTTATGGAATTCCACAGTAGATACTTTAAATTGGTTTAATAGTTTTAATGATAAATATAGGTATAAATTTATTCAAATTGATATTGACAATTATTATTCTTCTATAAATGAAATTGTACTAAATAAGGCCCTAATTTTTGCTATGAAGAAAGTAGGTATGACTAACGATGAAGTAAAAGTAGTTAAAATGGCTAGAAAATCATTGATTAAATATGATAATAAATTGTGGGCTAGAAAAGATACCAGAGATTATTTTGATATACCAATGGGGGCGCCTGATTCAGCACAGGTAACTGATTTAGTAGGTATATATTTATTATCTGAACTTGAACTTGAAAACTTAAAATTGGAGGGTGGTTTATATAGGGATGACCTTTTATTACTTACTAAAAATTGCACTAATAGACAACTAGAATTATATAAGAAGAGAATATATAGTTTTTTTAAAAGAAATGGTTTAAAGATTACTATTTATAATGAGTATTATAACGTTAATTATTTAGATGCTAATTTTAATTTATCTACTGGTAATACCCAACCTTACCATAAGATTAATGAAAATATTAAATACATTCATGCTAAAAGCAATCACCCACCCTCAGTTAAAAAATCCTTAACTTTTACTATAGGTAAGAGAATATCTTTACTATCTTCTAATATAGAGATTTTTGAAAAACATGCACCTTATTATAATAAAGCCCTGCAAGAAGCGGGATATACTAATAATATAAAATTTTTTAATAATCCGAATTATTTTTATAATAGTAGTAATAATAATTATAATAATAATGGCCTTTTTAATAAACATAACTTTTATACTCATGATAATGTCTTCTTAGGTAATAATAAGAATAATAAGAATAATTGGTATTATAATAAATTACCTAAACATAAACTTAATTTTAATGGTAACAATTTTAAATATTTTAATTTTTTTAATGATAATAATAAATTTAATAATACGAATAATAAATTCAATAATATCTATAATAAGAACAAACTCTGGTTAATTATTCCATACGGTGTTCAAGTTAAAACTAACATTATTAATGAAGTTTTTAAAGTTATTGATTTATTCCTTAAAGATAATAATAAAAAATATCATTATATTTTTTCTAAAAATAATTTTGGTGTAGGTTATTCCACTACTAATAATGTTGCTAATATTATCTCTTCTTTTAATAAATTTAAGTTAGATAATTACTACAAATTTAAATTTAATAATTATTCTAATATTAATTTTAATAGTAATAATGTTGACCAGAATATAATTAATTGTACATGTTTAGATAAAACTAAATGCAATTTTAATAATAAATGTAATTTGAAAGATGTAGTGTATAAATGTATAGTGAAATTATTGAATGAAAATAAACATTATGGTTATAATTTAAATAAGATTTATATAGGTTCGACTTCTAATAAAATTAAATTAAGAGTAGCTCAACATATGCACTCATTTAAGAATAGAAATTTAATTAATTCTACTGGCCTCAGTAAATATATTTGGGAACTTAAAGCTAAAAATATTAAATATATTTTAAAATGGGAGATAGTTTGTAAAGCTAAATCCTATCATATAGGTAATAACTTTTGTAATTTATGTAATAATGAATTTAAAGAGATATTATTTCATAAGGATAATAATTTACTTAATTCTTTTGATGAACGAAAAATAAAATGTAGACATAAACTACTTTATTTATATAAAAACTTTAGCTAATAATTTTATATTTATTTTGTTTATATGGGTATGTGTATATGCATGTACATGTATATATTGAGGGTGTGTGTTTTAGTCTATATGCATTAGTATGTATATTTTTAGGTGTATGTATATATGTTTACGTATGTATTTATATAGGTTTAAGTGTATATATATGTGTTTTTTTTTTTTTTTAAATATATGTTTGTGTATATTGAGTGTATATTTGTATTTACATGTATGTATAAAGATATATACTTGTGAGTATAGATGTATATTTATATATATTGTGCATGTGAGTGAGTGTAGTTTTGTTTTAGAATATTCCTTATTTATATATTTATTTGAGTGAATTTTTATTTGTGTGTATATTTTGTATATTTTTTTATATATATAGTTATGAGTATTTTTGTGTATATGTATATGTCTATTTATGTATGTACTTATGTAAATGTGTATATATATGTATATATATGTATATATATGGGTATAAGTATATATGTGAGTGTGTGGAATTTGTCTATATAAATTAGTAGGTGTATATATTTATGGGTGTATATATATATATTTATGTATGTGTGTATATATATATGTATATATATGTATATATGTATATGTATATATGTATATGTATATGCATGTTTTTTCTGTATATATATGTGTATTTTTATGTGTATGTATATATGTCTGTATATGTGTATCTATATAATATGTATATTTGAGAGCATGTGAGGATGAGTGTGTATTTATATATATTATTCTTTATTTTTATATGTGTGTATGAGTGTATTTGTTTTTATATGTATATTTTGGTAGGTACATGTGTGTATGTGTAGATATATATTTATGTATAAATATATATATTTATGGTAGTATGTATGTTTTGGTCTATATGTATTATATGTATTTATATATATGTGTGTATTTATGTATATATGTGTATGTATGTTTTTATTTATGTATATGCTTTTATTAGTGTTTATGTGTATATATGTGTGTATGTTGTGTGTATATACGTATATTATTTTGTATATTCGTATGTATATTTGTATATGCATGTAAGTGTATATATATATGTGTGTATGTATGTATATGTGTGTATGTATGTATGTATATATATATATATATGTATATATGTATGTATGTATATATATGTATATATATATATATATATATATGTATATGTGTATGTATGTATGTATATATGTATGTATGTATTAGGGTGTGTGTTGGGGTATCTATTTAATTACTCTAGTAGCTATATTTTGTTTTTATTGGTAGGTTAATTTTTTAGTAAGTTTAAGGTTTTATATTACAATGACACTACGATTTTGATAAGACTAAATCAATAGTAGTATTTTAGTTTATTTCATAATATTATTTAATTTACGACTATTAATATTTTTATTTATTTATTATATATATTAGAATTTAATATTTATTAATATGTTTTATAAGATAACTATAGTTTTTTGTTCTTTTTATGTTGTTAGTTATATAAATTTTAAATTTTTCATTCATTTATTTAAGTATTATTATTTCATTCATGCTTTCGTATTCTATTCTCTATTTTAACGTTCTTTTTTAACGTAGTATTTTCGCGCGAACTCTTGCTTAAAACGCTATAGCTATTAGATAACGTCTTAGTTTTTCAGTTTGAATTACGGAAAAATTTGGATAAGTACTGTTTTCACTTTGCTAAAGATTTTCTACTATTTGAAAATAATATGTATTCTTGTTTTTATACTATTCATTTGATTCTTTATAGATTATTTTAATAGATAACTTATTTAACACTATATTATTTAGAAGTTATAGTTTCATTTCAACATAATATTAGAACTTCGATTGGAATAGTGTTGATATATTTTCGATTATTTTTGATTAATATTATTTGATTAATTACTAATCTTTATAGTTTATAATATCGTTAAAGTTTTTTTTAAATCAAAACTTTGTATATATATATAAAGTTTAACCTTTTATTCTTAATAATTTTTTCTTTCCTAATTTTTTCATTCATAATTTTTTCCATTCATATTTTTTATTATTACGTTTGTAGAAATAAATAATCTTGTATTTTTCTATTATTCAATTGATCTTTAATCATAATTAAATAAACGTCTTTAGCTTTAAATAGTATAGCTTTAACTATTACACCGGTTAAATATGTACTAATTTTATCTTCATTATTATTTTAAACTTAAACTTCGTTCAACTTGTATTTAAAACAATGATAATTTAAAACAATGATAATTTAGGTAAGATGTTTTTTGTATATAATATACATGTTATTATTATGGATGAAGGGATGATTATTGAATGGTTATTATTCTGATATTATGATATTTTTTAAATAATTTTTCTATCTTTATATAAGTATTTCATATTAATTCATTTGGTACTTATTGTTGGTTGAGATATATATATAATTATTGTTCTACTTACGATCTGACGAGTAGCTATATTTTTGAATAGAACTTATTTTTGATAATTTCAATTGATTTTAATCGATTTAAATTTCTTTTCTATTTGAAAATTGGTTATGAAACACGTGTAATCTTTTTATTATATTTATCTTATGATATTTACTTTACTTTATATTATACTCATTTATTGTGCTTTTAATTATTAATTTTTCTATATGTGATAGTGGATTTTCATCGATGAGTTCTTGAAAATTGGTTATTTTCCCTAAAACTATATATATTTTATATATACTTTATCTATAAGGCTCAATTTAATTTTAATTTTTTATAAATTGATTTTAATTGAGTTTTTTACCTGTAATTTTGGATTTTGTCCCTAATAATATTATAATATATATATATATATATATATATATATATATAGTTTAACAATATCATGCTGATGATTATTACATAGTTTGTATTCTGTCACCAAACCTTTTGCATCAGTAGAAAAAATTTCTTAAATCACACAATATAATTAACTTACCACTGTAAACAACAGCACTAACATTTATAGATGGTCTGTTAGCTTTATCTTCTAAATCCAGCTTCATCCATGGACATAGTTTAGAGCAAGTGACTTATTCTAAATATACTATATGAAGATTCCCTATCAAACCTAAATAAAAGTTGGCATAATGAAATATGAATAAAATTGATAAATAATGAAGCTTTTTATGATACAATACATACATAGCACTAATTAGAAATGTCTATCAGTTTTGAATAGATTTCAGAACAGCTGTTTTATAACAAGCAGTTCAAGATCAGACAGAAAGTCTAATGGCCTGGGCCAATACTAGCCAAAACCTATCAAAGTAAGACATGGACTTAACTCACATTATTATTATTAACAACAACAATGGTTCCTAATTTAGGCATAAGGTCACCAATTTTAAGTGATGAGTGTTAATTCAGTACTTGATTGGTAACCATATTTTATTAGTCCTGGAAGGTGAAAGGCAAAGTTGACTCTGGTGGAATTTGAATTTGAAATGTGGAGATGAACAAATGGCACAAGGCATTTGTCTCATGTGCTAATGATTCTGTCAAGCCAAATAATAATCATTGTTATAATTAGGTACAAGGCCAGCAATTTCAAGGGGAAAGGTACCATTGACTCCAGTACTTGACAGGTACTTTATTTTATTGATCCTGAAAGGATTACAAAGTTGATCTCAGAGGGGTTTGAATTCAGAATGTAAGATCTAGAATAAATACTGTAAGGCATTTCGTCTGGTGTACCAACAAGTCCACCAATTCAAATAATAATAAAACACAAAAGAGGGGGGGGGGGCGGAAAAGTGATATTTGAGATCTATACTATCAGGGTGCTTAGTTAAATGAGTAAATCTCATGAAAAGAATAAATCTGAAATAAAACAAAAAACAAGCAAAAAAAAACATGAAAGAAAACTCAAGACATAACTTTGTAGAAAGGATTCATATATTACAAAGCAAATACAGAGACATTGGCCTGGAATGAAATAGAAATTCTAAAATAATTTGTTCCTATCTTCTGTTTTGTCGACCTGTTATTCTTACTGTGGCTAGGCCAGGATTTGCGTTTGCATTCATCTTATTTTGAACTGGCGGTAAAGTATTTCGAGGTAGTGGCAGGCGGCTTGGGCTTGTGGTTCCTGGAGGAGGGGGTGCTGAATACCCAGCGGGGGGAGGATAATGTGGTGGTGGTGGTTGCTGGTACAAGTTAGCTGAAGGTTTTCCTGGAGTTAATTGTGGCTTGTAAGCAGCTGGTGAATCAGCGTAAGGTTGGGTTGGCGGGGGTGGGTAGTTGGGTTGATAATTGGTCTGTAAGGGAGGAGGGTAGTTAGGGGCTTGGTAATTACCACTGAGATTAGGTGGTGGTGGTGGAGGTGGTGGGCCACTTGTAGGAGGCACTGCTGTAGCACCCTGTGGAGGATATGTACCAGGTGGGGCAGGAGGAGGGTATTGATACAAATTAGCATTTTGTGGAGGCAAGGTTCCTGGTGGTGGATAGGGTCTGGTTGTGGGAGTAAAGGCAGCTGCTGGTTGCGGAGGGAATGGTGGAACTTGATAAGTTCCAGCTGGTGGGGGTGGAGGTGGATACTGTGATGCTGGAGGGTTAACCGATCCAGACTGAATATCAGCTACTTGCGATGGCCGGCTTTGGCTGATTAATGACTGAATAGACTGTGCTCCCTCATGTGACATGAAAGAGGAAGAATACATCTGTGATGTCATATATGGGTTATACTGGGAAAAGTTTTCACTGTTGACATTTTGGTTATCATTCACAGGAATCAGTGAACCTGAAGGCTGGTTCACAATATTTTGACCTGTAATGGCTCCGATTGGTTGACCGATATTTTGTCCAGGTAACTGTTGTGATAGAGTTGGATTTTGCTGTTGAGAGGGTTGTGGCTGTAGTGGCAGGTTCTGTGATGTAGATTGAACTGTTATTGATGCTACAGATTTGGAAAATCCAGATGAAGGTGTATTAGAAGACACAGGGGAGGTCTTGGAGCTTGAACAAGAAGTAGATTGCTGCTGCTGCTGTTGTTGTTGTTGTAGCTGTGGTTGCTGCTGCTGAGCTGAGCTACGTTTGTTGTTGTTGTTGTCGTCATTAACTGGCATCTCAGAGGAGGATGATGATGAAGAAGAAGCATCATTTCTTAAACTCCTGCTTTGTTTTGCAGGGGGTTCTGATGGAGATGGAGGTGTCTGGCAGGAAATAAAATAAAACAACAAAATTACTTTCCTATAAAAAATAACATAAAATATAAATAAATTTATGTAATTCATACAATTCTATCTTAAAAGAACAGCAATATCACAATTGAATAAAGCAATATTTTATTTTAGATCGAATATATCTGACATAGAGGCACAGGAGTGGCTGTGTGGTAAGTAGCTTGCTTACCAACCACATGGTTCCGGGTTCATTCCCACTGCATGGCATCTTGAGCAAGTGTATCCTACTATAGCCTCGGGCCGACCAAAGCCTTGTGAGTGGATTGGTAGACGGAAACTGAAAGAAGCCTGTCGTATATGTGTATGTGTGTCTGTGTTTGTCCCCCCAACATCGCTTGACAACCGATGCTGGTGTGTTTACGTCCCTGTAACTTAGTGGTTCGGCAAAAGAGACCGATAGAATAAGTACTAGGCTTACAAAGAATAAGTCCTGGGGTCGATTTGCTCGACTGAAGGCGGTGCTCCAGCATGGCCGCAGTCAAATGACTGAAACAAGTAAAAGAGTAAAAGAGTATATATTGGGTAAAACTGGCTTGATCATGACTGTGCAGCTTATCAATTACAATAATGTAATACAAGAGATTAAATACTTCTGATCGAAATTCTAATAGCAGTTTCACTGAAAATATCACTAAAATATGGTACAAGTTATTCTTCAGTATGGAAACAACACAAGCTGAACTGTTAAGATTTTCATATAATCCATTTCACTTATAACCTAATCCTGGAAAAATGTGGTCAAAATCAGCAACCTGGAGAATATTGAGTTCCACCAAGTTGACACATCTTTAGCACACTACATGAAAATAAAGAGTGTACTGGAGCCTTTATTTAACCAATAATGGATAGTGGGCATATTTTCTTTGTTTATCTTTTACTTGTTTTAGTCTCTGGATTCTGGCCATGCTGAGGCACCGATTTGAAGGGTTTAACAGAAAAAAAAAAAAAAAAAAAATCAATCCCAGTACTTGTTTTTTGTTAAGCCTCTTCTTACCAAACCACAAAGTTACAGGGATGTAAACAAACCAATATTGGTTAAGTGGTGGTATGGGGACAAACACGCACACACACAACAGACTTCTTTCAGTTTCTGCCTATCAAAACCACTAACAAAGCTTTGGTCAGGCCTAAGCTATTGTAGAAGACACCTGCCCAAAGTATCATGCAGTCAGACTGAACCTGGAACCATGTGGTTGAGAAATCTTTAAAATATGCAATACATTTTTATGATAAATTTAAGCTTCAACCAAGAACATTTTTTTCACACATGGAAGAGAAAAAATACACATATTTACAGCCTTGGATCTTTTAATAGCAGACATCTGTGGAGATTTACTAGACGATATGTTATTGCTTTGACGTGGAGCATTCATGGGTGGAGATTCTTCTCGTTTCTGAGAGTTTGTGGAGTATAAATCAAGAACTTGATGGCATATATCTGTGAAATAAGAGGAAAATATAAACCAATCAAAACATACAAAACAGGTAGAAAATTAATTTTTGTTTTGTTTCACTTTCGATCCCACATAACTTTGATACATTTCAAAAACTGAATAAATTCTTTGTCATTTTTAAGTTTACAGTTTCTCTTTTACTTCAAATAATCATAAGTCAAGTGAAAGGAACAGATTTCAATTCGAAAATGTAACAGAGCAAAACTAACTTAAGAGTGCACAGAAAATTAACCTTTCCAGTTTGTTCAGATTTGTTTCAGATAATTTTCACTTGAGGAATCTTCAAGTGTATTAAAAAATTATTGATCTGAATGAGAAAATGCTCGATTTAGAAAACTGCTAACAAACAAGCTCTTTCTTAACAAACAAGTTTTTAAAAAAAAGGCATAAGCCCTGCTTGATCTGTAGAAAAAGTGTAGATAGAAACTCCATAAGATGTACTCAGTGTAAACTATGGACACATAAGAGGTGCAGCAGCATCAAAGGAAGATAGCTTTCGTGCGCGGCAGATGCACAGGGGCAATAAACACTACAGATGCTCAGAAAACAGATTCCATCACATGCCAGGGAGAGAAACTAGAAGTAGTTGATAGCTTCCGCTACCTATGTGACCAAGTTTGTAGTGGAGGGTGGGTGGATGCTCAGAGAGTGTTACCATGAGAATAAGAATAGCCTGGGCAAAGTTCAGAAAGCTTCTAACCCTACTGGTGACAAAGGGCTTCTTGCTCAGAGTGAAAGGTAGATTGTACGATGCATGTGTGTGAACTGCCATGCTTCACAGCAATGAAACATGGGCCGTGACTGCTGAAGACATGCGTAAGCTCAAAAGAAATGAAGCTAGCATGATCCGCTGGATGTGTAATGTCAGTGTGCACACATGACAGAGTGTAAGCGCCCACAGAGAAATGTTGGACATAAGAAGCATCAGATGTAGTGTGCAAGAGAGACGTTTGCGTTGGTATGGTCATGTACTACAGATGGATGAGGAGATCTGTGTGAAGAAGTGCCACTCCCAAACAGTGGAAAGAATCTGGGATAGAGGGAGACCCAAGAAAACACGAGATGAGGTGGTGAAGCATGACCTTCGAGCATTGCGCCTCACAGAGGCAATGACAAAAGACCGAGACCTCTGGAGATATGCTGTGACTGAGAAGACCTGGCAAATAAAGTGAGTTCACAGCTGTATCCTACACCAGTGTGGCATAACCAGCCCACTCAAAAGTACCTTGGATCATACAGTGACATGCCGTGTTTGAGGAGACCTATTGTGTCAAGTACATCAAAATCAAATGGAAATTGTAGTTGTGATCCCCGTGCCGGTGGCATTTAAAGAGCACCATCCAAATGTGGCCGATGCCAGCACTGCCTTGACTGGCTTCCGTGTTGGTGGCATGTAAAAAGCACCAACCAATCGTGGTTGTTGCCAGCCCCCTTGGCACATAAAAAGCACCCACTACACTCTGAATGGTTGACGTTAGGAAGGGCATCCAGCTGTAGAAACACTACCAGATCAGTCTGGAGTCTGGTGCAGCCTCCTGGCTTCCCAGACCCCAGTCAAACCGTCAAACCCATGCCAGCATGGAAAACGGACGTTAAACGATGTTGATGAACCTTGGAAAGGACAAAAGGTGAAAATCAACACTGGTGGAACTTAATCCCAAAGAATTTTGTTCAGTGTTTTGTCAAGCTATCCAACCACTGCTTTTAATAACAATAATAGCAGCTACTGCTACCAAATTTCATGCCAGTATTGATGGACAGGTTTGTAACACAATATTTCCACATCTATCTGTGTTAATTGTAAGAGTTTATCAATAAAACCTAATATTCTGAGAACTTGCATATTTCCTTTACTTATTATGCTTTGTCAGGTGCAGGTGCCTTATAGTAAACCTCCTTTGCATGTTTTATGTATTCACAATACATATCTATTTTAGTAAGGCTGTCTCTGAAGCCTAGAAATAAAAATTGTTAATAGATATTATTTCAAACTTGTAAAAAAAACAAAAAATATTACAAACCTTCCATAAGTTCCATGGTAATACCTTCTACAAACCATTCCCACCATTTCATTCGGCTACCAGGTGGTTTACCATCCCATTCTTGGATATCAAATTTTGATAGTCGACTAGCTAGATACATGAGTGACACAGCAATAATCTCTGCTTCCCACTGCAGACACAGTGTTGTACATAAACTGAAATGATAGCATGACATTATTTACATAATGAATTAAGGAAATAGAGTACAAGCAACTTTTACTGGTTTCAATATTTTTAATCTTTGTATTAGTTTCCACTGGATTAGTCAACATTCCTTGATACATGTTGATCCTGTACCTCTAATGAATCTTGTTCGTTATTTACAAATCTAACATATTTTTCCCATGTTTTTAATGGTGGAATTTGATCCATGTAGCCTATACCATCAACTCATCACACCTTTTCATCCAGCATATTTTGTTCACACAAGAACAACTGTCTTTCATGCACTTAACAATTTTCCGTATGCCATCTATTTACCACACAGTAGACTTTTTCTTTTATTCTTTTATTTGTTTCAGTCATTTGACTGCAGCCATGCTGGAGCACCGCCTTTAGTCGAGCAAATCGAACCCAGGACTTCTTCTTTGGAAGCCTAGTACTTATCCTATCAGTCTCTCTTGCCGGACTGCTAAGTGACAGGGACGTAAACACAACAGCATCGGTTGTCAAGTGATGTTGGGGGGACAAACATAGACACACAAACATATACATATATGACGGGCTTCTTTCAGTTTCTGTCTACCAAATCCACTCACATGGCTTTGGTCGGCCCGAGGCTATAGCAGAAGACACTTGCCCAAGGTGCCACGCAGTGGGACAACCCAGAACCATATGGTTGGTAAGCAAGCTACTTACCACACAGCCACTCCTGTTTAACTTTGTATACATATGAAGTTATACAGTTTAGAGAAGGAACGGGCAATGTATTTATCTTAACCTATTTAAGAGAAGATTTATTATGTGGCTGTAAAACAAACTGTAAATGTCTGACTTTGTAAACATGTTCAACTTACATAAGTATGGAACAAAATAGAAGAGATGTAAACAAAATGTAAATAATGTCCTAATGTCTTGCAAATATAGTAAATCAATAACTGATAGAAACTGAAATATATGACATGTATTTTCGTTTCTCATGTGTAGAGTCCAAATATATTTTAAATTATCCTTTTTGTTTTTATTTTACTGTAATTTTCTTTAATATAAGCCAGAAAAAAGAACAAAACACTTACTGGTCATTGATAAAAGTCCAAGCCATTTGTACCATACTCTGGATTTTAGCTTTGTCTCCTAAAAAATAAGAGATAAATATCTTTTTGTATTAAGATAAAGCTGGCAATAAAAACGATTTCTGCACTGAAGTTCTTAAAAAGGGTCTTTAGACAAAGAAAATAAGTTATGATAATTCCAATAACTTTTGGGCTTCTTCCAGAAACATATGCTGTGTATGTGGCAAGAGGCTTGCTTCCCAACCATGTGGCACCTGGAACAAGTTTCACCTACTATAGCCTGGGCTGACCAGAACCTTCTGAGTGGATTGGGTAGACAGAAACTGAAAGAAGCCTGTGGTATTATATATATATATATATATATATACACATACACACACATACAGTCTAACCTGTCAATAATGAACTTTTTGTTTCACGAAATTTTTGAAAGTTCGTAATTGAGTGAGTTTTTAATATAAATATGTCAATAACAAACTTTTTTTTTGAGAAAAAGTCATGAATTTAAGTTGTTTTCAGGTATTTATTTACCTTATGATTTTTTAATAACATTTTAAAAGAAAAGTTGGTTATTTTGACATTATGAAAAAAAAACAAAAAAACGAAAAAAAGAAAAACAATGTAAAAACAAAAGATGTAAAAATTTAAATTTAAGATTTGTGTTCTTATCTATGATGCTCAATTCTTCTTTGCAGGTGTCATAAATTCAAAAATCTTTTTTTGTCTCTTTCTACTGTTAAGTAGGCTGTTACTATCTTTTTCTGCTGAACATGTGCTTTAAACTTACAGGATAAACCACTGAACTGAGAATTTTAAGTTCATTGATTAATTTAAAGTAGTTTTTAAAATCAGCTTTCCTCTTCCATATCATTATTTAGATTTGGAATTTATCATCTGACTTGTAAAATTTTTTGTTTCATCTGGATTTCATAACTTTTTAGTTCAGTTTAAGTAACGGTATCATACTTTAATTCCTTAAGTTCCTGAAGTACAACTCATATTCCCCATTTTCTAAACTCAATCCAACTGATGTTAAAATCTCCACTCATTTGAATTCTGTATTAGGAGACATGAATTTTTCCAGCAATTTACAATTGTCTCTTTTACAACCAAATCCCATGCCTGGACTGACCAAAAAATACCACCCAATAATGATGTTCCTTTTGAATTGACACTTTTGCATCTTTATTAACCAAACTTTTAATAAAAATCATACTGTAGTTGCACTTGAATGACCAAATTATTCCTTGGTCTAAAGGTTGTCAATTTGTAGTTGTGTTCAGGAGTAGAAAAAAAAGTTCTATATTTGAAAAGCTTTGTTGTTTGTGGCATGCTGCATTACCAAGGAGCAATAATACTGTTTTCTGTTCTTTAAAAAATTCGTAATCGATTTTTTTTAGGTAAAATGAAAATATGTTTTTCATCATCCATGCCATATTGTTGTTTTTATAATAAAATTCCCGTTCCAAAATGTCAATATTCTTGAAACAACGAGGTTTAAGACTTTTTCCAATAAAAAGGGGTTTTAACTTGTCACCAGTTGCACTACATGTTAATAATATTATAATTCTCTCTCTTGATTTCTTTAATTTTGTATTATCATTGTTAGGAAAAACATAACTTTTAGTCGGCAATTTTTTGTAGACCAATGCAGTTTCATTTGTGTTAAAGATATTTTCTGCATTATATTCAATAAGTTTGGCTTTAAATTTACAACAAAATTTATTTATATCATTTTCAGACATGTTAACTTTAGTACCAGTTCGTTTTAAATTTAAATTATATCTTTTTTTCATGTTTAAATTCTTTCCCGATTGAAGTATATCATAAGTACATATTTTTTTCTCTTTTTTTAAAGTTCAGATATTGTTGACTTATGAGCATCACTGTCATACAAGTGGTGCTGTTAGGTTCCAGTCTTCCATGACAAACATGCCTGGCCAGGGGGAAATATTAACTTACTTAGAAGCAGATAAGGGTTGGCAATAGAAAGGGCATCCAATCATAGAATGTCTGCCTCAAAGAGTTCCTTCTAACCCAAGCAAATATGGAAAAGTAGATGTTAAAATGATGATGACATACATGTGGCAGACTTCCATATTGTTTCTGTCAACCAATTTTTACCCACAAAACATTGGTTAACTTGAGACTAAGTTACAAGACATACACTCAAGGTGCTGCACAGTAGGCTCAAACTCAGAACAATGTAGTTGCAGAGTGAAGTACACAGCCATAAGCAGATGTGTAATACACATCCTGAGAAACAGATGTAAATGAAATGACAACTGGCTTAAATAGGTAGGGAAATATTAAACCAATTATGATGTTAATAATTAAATAAACTGAAACATAAGTTTAACACACATATCCACCTAAGGAAAATAGTGGATGACTTAAATACTCATTTAATATAAAATGAGCTGTGAACAGGTCTTCCTGAGAGAAAAGTAATCACTGTAACTAACATTCCCATATAATATTGTGACATGCTACCCTCGAAAAGGAAGTTTTCATACTATACATAATCTATAAATTACTCTAATTCATAGTAGAAGTTACCAAACTGCATTTGGACAAAATACTTCAAGTTACATAAAACAATTTTGTTATCATAAATTACATCTTTCAATGACTGTTAAGAGCAATAAGGAACTTACCTTTTAAAATTTTGGCAAATTTTAGAAGAAAACTATATGGATGCTCCAAACGCAAGTCAAATTTGATTGTCTGTAACAAAATTCTTTCAAGAGTCATCACTTCTTCCTAAAAAAGAGAGTAAAAGTGTAAACAAAAGCTTTGACAGAGATGCAGATGTGTGTACGAGAGAGACAGAGAGGGAGACTTTTAGCACAGATTACTGCTTGGAAACAAAATGTAAACCTGGGTATGAAATACAGGGGTTGGACAAAATAATGGAAACACCTTAAAATTGCAAACAAATTTATTTTAATATGGGGTAAGACCAACTTTGGCAGTAATTACAGCTTGAATTCTACGAGGTATGGACTTGTACAAAGATTGAATTGTTTCCAAAGGAATTTTTGTCCATTCTTCAGCTAAAACTGTCTCCAGTTCTTGTAGTGATGATGGTGGAGGATATCAACTCCTTATTTGTTTTTCTAAAATGCACAATAAATGTTCAATAATATTGAGATCTGGAGACTGTGGTGGCCAGATAAGATGTTCAACTTCACTAAAATGTTCCTCGTGCCATTCTAGCTGTGTAAATTGGTGCATTGTCATCCTGAAAAATTGTGTTTCCCTCTGGAAACAGTTCCGCAACCATAAGATGAATTTGATCAGATAAAATGCTTAAATGATCTTGACTATTAATTCTGCCATGAAGGGAAACCATTGAGCTGGTAGATTTCCAAGATATAACCCCCAGATCGTCACAGATCCTCCTCCATGTTTAACAGTTGGAAGAAGGCAGAGTGGATCAAAGTATCCAGATTTGGCCTCTCACATCTACCTTACAATGTCAAATTAAAAATAAACAATTGTATCATCAAAATCTTGAAGCTATGAAATAACGCATGATTAACTCAAAATACTGTGAATAAATCTTTTACAGTTGACAGATCAATCTGAATTCGAAAGGGTTAATGCAAACTTGTATTATATTTGAAATTGCAGGTCCTATGTCTTAATCATTTCAAGACAAAGATAAAACAGTTATAGCAACAAAGTTCACTGCAAACACTATCATTTGTTACGAGTTAGACAAACCATGGCATACTAAGTGTATTAGATCACTGAATTACTTCAAGTAATCTTATGAATTTCTACGACCGTGGAAAAAAAAATCAATGGTAACAATATTTAGTTGTCATCTTTGACTTGCCAACAAGTGTTTTCCATTTTGTACATACAATAATCTGTAAATGTAGAGGTTGAAAAAGAGATTTTCTAAATGCCTTCACTTACTTTAGGATCATCTCCAAAAACAGCAAACTGCTGAGGTGTCAGTAAACTTTGACATATTTTAATGATATCTTTACATTTCTTTGGTGTTTCTTCAACCTTCCCAGCGAGGAATAAGCAACAAGCTCCAGTTACCTAATAACAAACACCAGAAAAATTACTGAAATTTTTATAAATATAATATTCATATTTTTTTTAATAACTGCTAAATATAACTCATTCTATTACAAACATTATTAAAAATAGCAAATGCATTCTATAAGAAAAATAAAAAAAAGACTGAAGCGTATTTGAAATGTGTGTATACAGTTAAAGGTAAAATTAAGCTATATGAAACCAAGATGATTTCTAAGACCATAAAAACGATTTTAGTGAAGCTTCGTTTTGATTTATTTATTTCCCAATGATTTAATACCAAATATCTTATAGATATTTTAATAATTTCCACACTACTAACCTCAACTTTAAAGTGTATATTTACACTATCCCTATCTACATTATGTTCCTGTCAAGTTGATGTCAAATTTCCATTTGATGTTCCAAAATATATTTTGTACAAGCTGAAGTCTCTAATCAAAACTTGACTTCAATTATGCAATTGGGCCCCTGACTGGTTCCATATGATGGCTAAATCTTCATAAACAAAAATTTTGCCTTTAGAAGAATACTGAATCTACATCCATCTTTCATGTAAGCTAATATGGGATGATATTTGTAAATTTAGATATATATCCAAATAGTATACATATGTATACTATTGTAATAGATTCTACAACTGATGCCCTTCCAACTGATTGCTCAACCATTATATGTAGGAGTAAAATTTGCTGTCAACATGAGTGAATGAACAAGCTGGTTGTACCTCATCATAGCATACAAGACAAAGGCTGTGGTTAAATTTGTGCTTATATGTATGGGATGCTGCTGCAACACATACATTTTAAAATCTCAACCGAAAGAAGTTCATTCAACTGTTGGTCAATGATCCTCACCAACATTCTGCAATCACAAGCCTTGTGAGGCATAATTTCAACATTTTGCTTCTTTTATTATTATTACTACAGCCTTGACTCTTCTGAACCAGCAAGTTGGATATCATTACCACCCAGGCCTACTTATCATTTGTATTAAATACTTCATCTAATTGTTCCTTCCTATGACTGCAACCCCCATGGAATTTCCTCCCTATGTACACTTTTCCTGCAGACATTGACCTACAAAATGAATCTCAACCACATTAATTTCACCAGTCTGGGAGGGTTTATAAAAGCCAGAAGAACTGCCTCTCATCCGCCTTAACAGAATACCCTAGCCCAACAACTATTATATTTTAATAAGTATTTTTATTTTTTACTTACATAACGATGGAACTCTCGGAATGAATGCAACATATAAAATCTGTGGAAATATACCACACCTGTACCACATGTATCAAATCTTCTGTGACAATGTTAAGAAAAATAGGTTACATTAATCAAGCAAAAACAAAATGATTCTTTTCCTTATCACTTTCCTAAAATAAGAGAAAATATATTATGAAAAATAAATACGTAGATAAGAAGGTGATAAAATTTCTTAATCATTAAATGAGATGATTCCAGTTTAATCTCAAAATTATTGTGTGTAAGGAACAATGGAATCATGTACCAAAGTGTTAGTCCATTTTATGTCCACTTTTCCTGCTGGAAAGAGTTGGATGGATTGTCTAAATCAGATTTTATTTAGAGTTACTACCTTCCTAGGTGGGTTAGAGGATCACATCTCACTCATTTTATTTTGGCTTGGTTTCAATGGCAGACAATGTGACTAGAAGGTGAGTTGATGAGAGAGCAATGACAGATGGATCAGCATAAGTGGTTGAAGGGAGCAAAGGTATCATGGTAGAAACAGAGAGCAATTGTGTGGAAGGGAATGATAGTTAGCAGTAGACAATGGCAAGAGCGAGTGATGGATATCAAGAGAAGAAGGAATGCTGATTAGCAGTAGAGAAATGGTAATGGTAAAGTGTATCAAGTACAAGTACACCAATGCAATTTCTTATACATAGGCCAAGTTATGAGAGAGTAATGAATTCTTTATTGCATTGAACACAGCTAGAGGATCATGGCAGCTAATACACATAGAACTGCTTCAAAAATCCTTCCCTCTCAGCAACAACTGTCTTGAATTCTCACCCATTCATGTTTTCCATGCAGTTGTTCTAACTAAACATTATTTTAATCTCATTAATTTCAGAGAATTTGCAAAGATCATGTGCAGAGCCACTTCTTACTCATTAAACCACAGAAAAAATATATACCTAAGCTCATTATGAACAGATCCACACCTGACATATAGATCTCATACTGCAGATAGTAAAGTATTCAATCCTAGCAGACTCCATGCCAAAACAAAGGCCATGACAACATCAGTACACAGATAATGCCATAGTGCAACTTCCACAGACAATTAATGACATGTAGACACATATGAGAATATTGCTCTACTGGCAACACAAAGTTTTGCATTAACAAGTACTCAACAGGTAGGAACCCTGTTTAGTCATTCATATATATGGATAGATGGAGGAAAATGTAAAGCACTTCCAATATCTGGGTAGTCATTTATTACAGAATGCAGATACCAATGAGATCCAACACAGAATAAAAACATACTGGTGCACCTTTAATCATCTGGGGAGGTAGCAGTATATTTATTGTCATCATAGTTTTAACATCCAAATTTTAATGCTAGCATACTGGTTTTCAAGAATGCCAAAACAAGGATACACAAACCCACACACAATAGATTTTTTTCCAGTTTTTGTCTACAAAGTTCACTCACAAGACTTTGGTTGAACCAAAAGCTTTAATAGAATGTATTTGCCCAAAGTGCCATGAAGTGCAACAGAACCCAAAACCATGTAGCTGGGAAAGCAAATTTCTTAATCACAGAGACAATACTGCATTCGTAAATACCTTGTTTTTTTAAAAATGTATTTACTATCTTTTCAAACAGATGTACGAATAGCATTTTCTGTTATTAATGCTGTTGCATTATTCAACACTGGATTTGAACATGCCACATTACAAGTCAAATACATCCTCCATTCATTTTCCCCAAACCAATCTAATTGCAGCTTGAGTTTGTAGAATATAAAGTATTTTTGGGGTTTGTTTATCTTGCAAATAAGAAAAAATATGAAGACATTATGAGCAATAGGTGCAGGAGTGGTTGTGTGGTAAGTAGCTTGCTTACCAACTACATGGTTCCGATTTCAGTCCCACTGCATGGCACCTGGGGCAAGTGTCTCCTACTATAGCCCTGGGCCGACGAAAGCCTTGAAAGTGGATTTGGTAGATGGAAACTGAAAGCCCATTGTATATATATGTGTGTGTGTGTGTGTGTGTTTGTCCCACCAACATCGCTTGACAACCGATGCTAGTGTGTTTACATCCCTGTAACTTAGTGGTTCAGCAAAAGGAACTGATTGAATAAGTACTAGGCATACAAAGAATAAGTTCTAGAGTCGATTTGCTCGTCTAAAGGCAGTGCTCCAGTATGGTCACAGTTAAATGACTGAAACAAGTAAAAGAGAATTTAAAGAACTAACCATCTCCTTTTATCATACACTGTCAATAATTATACTATATTTAGGACAAGTCAACTTTGGGTCTATGAAATTCTTGTCAAGAAATAATGAGGCTAATGTTTATTAAGATAAATAAGAAATAAACATCATCTCAAGTCTATCAGTTGTGTTAATGCTTGAAAGGCCAATTGATTTCACTGATAATATATGAATGAACAAGTCATAACTGACCAATCAGTTATTCTTGGAGCTCTAAAATGGTTCTTCTCTTTCATAAATTTCCACTTCAGAGTAGGTGACCTATAAGTAGGCGAAATTTAAATAATTATAATAATGAATGCTGTCTTACTAGGGAATTTACAATATATATATATATATATATATATATATATAACTAAAACAATTCAGTAGTTGCAAACACAATTATATACATTTTTTTACAAGTTTTTTACTAGAAAAAAGAGAGAGAGAGAGAGAGAGAGAGAAAAGGATACAGTCCCATTTTTGAACCAGCATCTAAAATAAAACGAGCACCTTCTCGGCGATACCGTGCCTCAACTTCTGGTGAGATACCATCTTGATACGATGCAGTGTTTCTTAAGTCTTTCTTTTCAAAAAACCAACAAGGCATTTTTCTGCAGTAGAAAAAAAACAAAAACAATATATGTATTAGTTTAATGACAGTTATTCTTGAATTAGGCATTATATTATATTTACGATACATAAGTAGTAGTAATTTCTTACATTGGTACACATTACTAGAGGAGTGGTATAGTCAATTGAATAGACCCATGTACACGACTTGTACTTACTTTATCGACCATGAAGAGGGAAACGCGAAATCAATCCCAGACGGATTTGATTCAGAACAGAAAAACGAAACTAAATACTGTTAAGCAATTAATCTATCATTCTATTTTCTCTGCTAATTCTTTCTCTATTTAGAACGAAACCGATTTTTGATGAGGATTGTTATAGTGGATTGAATCGACCGTTTGCCCCCGGTATAATAAAATTAATGAAAAAGTCTATAACCCGGCATTATAAAAACTGTAGCTAAGAATGTTTAGTAATAATTTCTTACAAATGTTTCAGTCTATAAAACTTCAAGGGAAGGATATTTGATTGTAAACTATTTATATCTTTCACAACTAATACGATTCGAGACAGGATAGCGGATTCTATTCGTTACATAGCGTTCGCCAGATGAACAACAATTACATCAAAAACGATAGTAATATAATAATGAGAATTAATAAACTAATAGTACCTCAATGAACTTTATAACTTTAATATAAATTTTTCTTCAAAAGGACTCAACATTAAAAAGCTATATTAAAATTACGAAGTTTATACAGGAATAACAACCGACACGAAAAAGGAATGGCTTTACGGTAAAGATTATAGTTTCACGGCATACATGTATCACAGTTCTACCACGAATGAAATATAGTCTTACCCTGAGGAGAGTTATGGTAATCCGTCGGTTACTTTGGTTTGTATTAAAACTGGAATGTATCATGAGTATCAGAATAGGCTTAGTTGCAGAATTGCTTGAAAAGTAAGGATTACAGAAACAAGAAAAGTTACGAAACGTGAACACTTAAATGATTACACAATTAACGAAACAGAGCTAGGGAGTGGATAAAGCTAGAGAACTAATCATAATATTAGTCACGCATTTCTATGATTTACTATTTATTATCTATAACGAAAACAATAGTTTTGATCAAAATATAATAATATTTAATTTTAAATAGCATTTATCAATTTTAAAGTCATCTAAATTATAGCATTATAGAGACGATAGCTCAATAGTTTCTGAAAATCACAATGCAGACTTAACACGAAATTTTATATAAAGCTAGAAACCTCAGTTTCGAACAATTTATGGTTGTTTGAATTTTGCTAAATGTCTACCTTGAAAGTTATCTTTTACTATTTTTCCTTTGTTCAGATGTAAGATTCGCTGAAATCTTTTGCTTTAGGAACTTGGTGAAAGTTTGGATTGATTTATTCTCGGAATTTATAGAAAATAAGTAACTTCGATGCCTCGTGCCACGATTATTTTATATTTTGAAAGATATTTTCCGTAATTTAAAGTGTAACAACAGTTGTAAGGTTTGATTATTCTCTATTTCACATGTAAAATTGTAAAATACTTTCCCAACTTTTCTGTAAACTTTAATAAGCCTATATTACGATATATAATGAAACCAGCTGAACATTTACTTTGTAGTAACACATTCAAGAAAGTTTTGCAACGCAGATTGCTGAAGTTATGGCGTCCAATGAAATATATAACTGATTCACTGGTTTCATTTTCAGTTGCTCTTTCGAATGATGGTGGTTGTTCTTTATTCATTACGATTCTTATAAGTAATTTTCTTATCTATATATAAACTTTATAATGTCCTTGAATTTACTTTATGATTTTTATTAGAAGTTAGTTTTAGATTATTTTCCAAAAATATACAATTAGCTTTCCTGTGATCCGAGTTCAACCGTATAATATTTATTACTTTTGTTTGGATAAAACGATCGGATAAAATTACATGCATTTCATAATTTCTCCCGTTTTATCTTCCGCAATGTAAATGAGACTAGTCTCTTAATTATCGCCCAGTTACTTTATAATCTTCAATCAAAGCAATTAGTTTAACGACTTCCCTCTAGTTGGTAGTGGAAAGATATCAACAATTATCCACCCCCTCTTCTGTTTTAAAATAATTTAAACGATTTATCTTAATATTTTAGTAAAGATGTTTCTTGAACTCAGCACTTCTTCGTCTCCACGGTCTCTGAAAGTAAGTTTCTACTTCACTAAAAATATTTTCCGGGCAATAAATAAAATTAAAAAAAAAACATGAAAGTGCTTTACAAAATGAAACAGTCAATAAACGAATGTAAAATATTGAACAGTAGTCACTGCAGGATCAATTTCCCCTCAGGTGGATGTAAAGATTAGTGAGGGATTGAAAAGGGGGCGGGCAAATTATGTTTAATTCAATTAAGATTGTTTTAAGTTTGCTCACCAACACCAACCACCATGGTGGTGAAAAAAATTTTATTTTGCTTCCTTATTGGGGGTGGGGGGGTTGAGGAGCAGAACTTGTGCTATCATTTCTTTAAGTATGTTTTTGTGGAACGGTTATTTAACAGTGTGAGAATGACTGGGCTATATATTAAATATCCATTGTGAAGTTCTCATTAAATTGGATCCACCAAATATTTTGTAATTACAAAACATGGTTATTAATTTCATAACAATATCGAACGTTAACAAAAAAGAAAACGATTAGCAGGAAATACATAAGGTACATTTACTTTTCTGCAAAAACGTGACCTTCTTCATCGCATTTGACTTAGTCTGGTTGTGGTGAAGATACGAAGCTCACTAAATATCCACATCATGCATATTTAGAAGGTTATACTAAAAGAGTTTATCACAAGGAATTTTCACTAACTTTAGTGTATCATAGAAGATTCTTATTTATTATTGGACGTATGACGTAGCGAACATGAAATAGCATTTGGGAGCCTATTTAAAGAAAACTGCCTAACATGTGAAAAGCATCTATTCAAAATGCAATTCAAATTGGAAATGTCGGTGTCACCATTTAAATTAATTACAAAAAAAGTAAATAAATAAAATTGGCTTTTTGCTCATGAAAACACTTTCACTTTTTGACTTAGACAAAAAAAATGTATATTTCACTTTCACGATGCCCTTGAAAACGAAGAAGCGTCTGACAAAGTGAATATTTTCACTTATTTGGGGCCCTAAAGACAAAGAAGTACTAATACCTAACTACAACGTTACTACACGTTGAAGAAAATCTACTTATTTATGTAGTTAACTTTAATATGATATTCAGTTTTCCTTAGATTGTCACATTGGCAGAAATGGTGGCGCCCTTCCTTCCTTACGCACCCATTTGGTTATTAAACAGTGTAAGTCGAAGAAAACTTTACTTTGGCATTGGAACTAATGAGAATTTATATATTACATTGTCTATGGCTCAATAGTTGTAGTTATTACAGTTGGATAGAAATATACCCTCCTCCCTAAAAAAAACAAAAAAAAAAAAAAACAGCAAACGACAAAAAATGATAATCTTTCTTTGAAAGCTAAAGTTTTAAAAACGATTTCTTATAACTTTCTGTAAGTACAAAAACAAATGCTGATTTTAAAAAGTTAAGCTTTTACATTTTTTTTTTAGAAATGGCTAATTAACTCCCCTTGTGATAGGGGATAGGCATTTTCTAGGAATTTCCAAACATTCGCCGAAAATGTGAACAGTATGAATCTAATCACTTTACATTTTTCTGCTTCAGTTATCTTTAAAATATTTTGTCTTATAATAATCAACAGTAATTCATTGTTTCAGTTTTCACTAATTTCCTTTTCACTTAACGACATTGTGAGTCTACAGACGTCACTCGTTGATGTTACTTCACTTTGTACCATCAAACTTGAGTGGATTGATAGCTATTGTAGACTAAATCTAATGTATAGATTTTATTATTATTATATTTCGTCTGTCTCTCTGTTCTGATTTCAAATTTAGCCGAGGTCGACTTTGCCTTTCATCCTTTCGGGATTGATAATATAAGTACCAGTGAAACATTGGGGTCGATGTAAATCGACTAGTCCCCTCACCACAACACCACCAAAAATAATTCTGGCCTTGTGCCTTTAGTAGAAAAGATAATTATTGGTAAGACAGCAAGTTGGCAGAATCGTTAGCACGCCAAGCATAATGCTTAGCGGCATTTCGTCCCTCTTTACGTTCTGAGTTCAAGTTCCGCTGAGATTGACTTGGCCTTTCATCCTTTCGGGGTCGATGAAATAAGTAGCAGCCAAGCACTGGATTCCATGTACTCAACTTACCCCTCTCCAAAATTTCAGGCCTTGTACTTATAGTAGAAAGGATTATATGATTATCTATTTTTATTTTATTCTATTGCTCACTTTTGAGAGAATCTCATAGCTTGCACAGTTAACATGTTAAATTTGGACAGAAGAGCTGTTTGGGTCTTTTTAGTTTTCTTCCAAACACAAATTTTGATATGAAAATTTTCAAAAAATCTATTGTTATGTAGCTTTACATGCTGATGAATATCGCAGTCATTATTTTGGAAAATGAATATTAAAGAAGTTAGAAGCATTTAAATTTACGTATTCTTAGCTAATGAATTCCAAGCTAGTTGTCCTAACAGCAGAAGTCATAACTGTTTGTTGTGAAAGAATTGACAAGCACTAGGTTTTGCGAGAGGGAATTAGGGATTGGTATGACAACCCCAGTAGACAATAAGAAATTATTTACGGGAAATCTTTGCGGAAGTGCATACTCGCATATTCCCGAGATACCATGGTACCAATTTCGCCGTAGAGGGATGAAACGCAACGTTGAATTTGTAAATTCTCAGGGCGAGACCCATACTCAACAGGTAGAAAGTATTTAGGCCTGTCTTAAGCGAAGGAGTAAGTGGCACTGTGACACCCATCGTTCTGTTGTGGACTCGTATCTCTGCGAATTTATGTGGTATCGCAAGTACGAAAAATGCGATCTATTTGAAAAAAATATTTTTCTTTTATTGACAGTCCATGAGTTTTCGTTTCATTTTGACTTATTTCTAACCTGTTTGAAGCAAGACCCGTAACTATGGCAGTAATATTTTTATTCTAATTTTTATATATAGATCTTCAACTGATTGGAAGAAAACTAAAATCATCTTCATTGTCTTCATTACATTCCATGTAAAAGAAAAAAAGAAATTATTCATTATTTCAAAATTGTTTTCTTTAATTAAATTCTTTTAGAAAAAATGTCAAAATTTTTATTCATTCTTTTAATTTTTTTTTTTTTTAATCTAAGGGTCTGTAACGTTTTCAGTTTTAAAAATTCGTCTTTCATTCAATTCTCACTGTTCCCTTTTTGTTTTCATTTTCGAAAATTTGTATACAATCCTGTGGATAAACAACGATACACTGGAGTTGCCATGGCAACAACAGTTTCGACTTCCGCTTGTAGGGACACTGGACTTATTCCATTGGCTAAAATTACGTTACTTTAAAATGTTTCTAACTTCTTTGCTAGTGACTTTTCTAAGAAAAAAAAAAAAAAAATGCAATTTTCGTCACCAGCATGCAAAACTACATCAGTGTGGAAAATTTGAAAACAATCCATTGAAAAATCTTAGTGGTTGGAAGAAAAGGAAAAAGATCTCTCAGACATCTGTGGAGCTCTCCACATGCCTGTTAATACGTACAGGTATGGGCTTGTTGGTAGTTTAAGTACTATATTATGTTATAAATTAATAAATTCCAGTTCTTGACATCTGGAGTAAATGAAAAGAAATTATCCCAGTATATTTTCTTCAAGAAAGCTTGAGAAGTTGAGCAGGATTACCATTATATCACAATTATAAAAGAATCATCTCTTTGTCTCTTCTGCCATTACAAAATTGGACTTGCAGATTGGGTGCCATCTTTATGTAATTTCACTTTTCTCACTCATCTCTTCTCTTTCGATTACCCCTCCTGCAACTTGTTCTCTATGCTAAATTATTTTAACCAATCATTCCCCAACATTTCTCAGGTATTTTTTTCTTCATTTCCCTCTTAGTGACCTTCAACATTTCAAACTAATAGCTAATGTTCACAGTGCATCCTTATCACTAGTTAATGTTTAAATTCCATTTTTGTTATAAATTAAAGTGTTCCTAATGTTTTACTATTTCATTATGTTCACTTGGTTTTAATAAAATTATTGCTTCATTTATAAAAATAAAATTGTTGTTATAACATCGTTACTCATATGTGTGTTTGTCCTGTTACAATATTTTCATTTGAGCATTATATTACATCATCATCATCGTTTGACGTCCGTTTTCCATGCTGGCATGGGTTTGACTGAGGTCTGGAGAGCCAGCGGCTGCACCAGGTTCCAATCTGATCTGGCAATGTTTCTACAGCTGGATGCCCTTCTTAACGCCTACCACTCTGAGAGTGTAGTGGGTGCTTTTTATGTGCCACCGGCACAGGATCCAGTCAGGAGGTACTGGCATCAGCCATGTTCAGATAGTGCTTTTTATGTGCCACTGGCATGGGAGCCAGTCGGGTGGACCTGGCATCAACCATGCTCGGATGGTGCTTTTTACATGCCACAGGCATGGGAGCCACTCATGGGGCACTGGCCACAGCTATGATATTGGTTTTAGTTTGTATATGATATCAGCAGTACTCTTAAATGGAGCGGACATGCATGGTTGCAATCTCACTTTAGCTGCCAGGTCTTCTCAGTCACAGCATATCTCCAAAGGTCTCGGTCTCCTGTCATTACCTCTGTGAAGCCCAATGTTCAAAGGTCATGCTTCACTACCTCATCCCATGTCTTCCTGGATCTACCTCTTCCACAGATTCCTTCCACAGTTAGGGATCGGCACTTCCTCACACAGCTATCCTCATTCATATGTAGCACATGACCATACCAGCACATTTGTCTCTCTTGCACACCACATTTGATGCTTCTTATGTCCAACTTTTCATTCAGGGCGCTTCCAGCGGATCATATAAGTTTCATTTCTTTCAAGCCTACACATGTCCTCAGCAGTCATGGCCCATGTTTCACTGCTGTGAATTATTTTAGAGAAAAGTATGAAATATGTATATACATGTAGCCAAGAAACAAGGTTAGTCATTTTAGGAGCAGAACAAACAAAGAATTATTTTAGAGAATAGATGAGTTTGAATGAATGAGGCGATTAAAAAACAAGAGAAATTCTTAGCTGTGCTTATTTTCGCGTGTCATCAAATGGCCAATCAGTGTAGGAAGAGCAAGATGTGAACTTTTGTAGAGCTTTCAAAACTTAAGAAGAAAAGGGAGTAAGAAACCACTGTCCATGGATTATCCACTGACCAAAGACGTTATCTGGATGCTTGAAACAGGACTCTGTTAAAGACAGCTAAGGGCTAGGTGGTGATGTTAAGCTAGGCAATGGAACTACACCTGAACATGAACATTAGAAGGTAAAGAGTTCATAATAAATAAAGGTTATAAGTGCTATACATTTGTTGACAATTCCTTATGTTGTAATAACAGAAATTCATTTGTTTTGTATTTCATTTGATGAGTCTATAGGAAGGGGCAATGTCCATAGCCTTTGCAGGCCTTCCAAGAGCAGCAAGACTGATTTCTTAAATGTTACTTTTAAACCATTACAAGCAAGTAAACACCTGAGTGAGTTCTAGAGAGCTGACATTCTGAAAAGGAAGGACTGGGCATAGTGTGGTTAGTGCAGGGCCTGAGAAACTGGATATAATGAGTGATGGAAGTGCATATGCAAGCCAACTCCAAAGAGCAGAGGCCATTGTAGAAAAGGCACAGAGGGAGAGAGAGAAAGAGGGGAGACAGTGCACCTGCAGTCCAGAGGCTGGAGTATGTCTGTGAATGACTTTATATCAATCAGTCGGATGCCTTTCCCTGGATGTGGTCTAGAATGTAAGTGTATGCAGCAACAGCATTGTCACAGATGTGCAAGCTTAATCTGAGCTTTGTGGAGTGTTGGTAACTAAAGTATCTTCTAGCTCTTAAGAGGAAAAGATCCTTGGTGAGAGCAAGGCCCAACCTTTGGAGTGATTATGAGAGCTCTAGTTGCATGTTGCTTATATTTTAGGTGTGTATATGGTGCGAAGATGTTTCCTCAATAGGATTAGCATTTGTATTTTTTTTGCTGTTCAGAGATTGGCATATCCTATAGACAGTTACTGTAGGAAATGGAGTGACTTGAAATTTACGTGCAATGTACCATAGAGAGGAGAGGAACAAATATAGTGATAAAAGTTAGTGCAGTAGTGCTGTGATTTTTGTTTTGATTACATGACTTTGATTGTCTCGATTGCTGTTATTTGGCTGCAGTGCATCTGTGCAGAGTTTTGTTCTGTTTATGGCACAACGTGTTCAGTGTTAGTTTTTAGTTAGTCGAGACTATAGCAACTCGCTGCATAAAATTGTTATTGCGTTGAAGTTTAGTTGTGCTTATAATTTAATAATCTTTGTATTGTAGATTACTGTATTTTTAGTTGATTAAAACCTTTTAAACTTAGATATTCCAGTTTGGGTTTATAACAAGTAGCTTTTGCATTTTTACTGTTGAAAATCTAAATGTACCATTTTCACCACCTCTGACATCAAATTCTATAAAATCTGTAACATTTACACATGCGATACTGAGATGTCACCTCAAGAATAAGCACAACTGTACCTCTACTGGTCTGCTTCTCAGATGTGGTGAATTCTTTGTTTTGTACCAGTTTTCATTCTTCTTCCAATTCTGCCTTAATAACTGTGTCATTCTTGAGTCATTTCCCTGATCAGAAAGGGTAATTGCGACATAGACTGTCAACTACTGTCCAGCCTTTCTTACTAACTGCATCGCCAAACAGCCTTGAACTCTCAGAGTCTTATTTGACTCTCACAATTTGGATTTATTCCTAACTCCAGCTGATGTAGCCAACTCATTGAGCTGGCTATAGCAACATCACCCAAATAACAAATGCAGCTCAAGTGGATATTATAGATGTTTTCAATCTAGTTTGGATTCTTTGCCATCAAATTTGAATTCTTTGCAATCATATATATCGTGCCGGTGGCACATAAAAGCACCCACTACACTCTCGGAGTGGTTGTCATTAGGAATGGCATCCAGCTGTAGAAACTCTGCCAAATCAGATTGGAGCCTGGTATAGCCATCTGGTTCACCAGTCCTTAGTCAAATCGTCCAACCCATACTAGTATGGAAGGCGGACGTTAAACAATGACGATGATGATGATGATGAGATTATATATATATGTATGTATATATATATATATATATATATATATATAGATAGATAGATATTGATATGGCAGGCAACAATCCTGATATATCACCTTAGGCCTGGCTGCTCCATACACAAGGGCTTGGTACATAACCCTTGCCACTTGTAAAGACTACAGCCTCACCTATGCTGACAATCCAACCTAACATCACCAAATCTGGTTACTCTCACTGAAAGGCTGTTGCTGCTAAATTGTTAGTTCCCTGCTTCCTGTTACTAAACTTTACTTGTTTTCAAAGAAGAGGTCCCTTGTTCCACACAGTTCAAAGGTACAAGTCAAGTAGATGATTTGTTAACAAGAAAAGTAACAACAGCACTACTTGTAAATGATGACTTTTGTAAAAAGGTGCACAAATGTAAACAAACACATAAGTCTCAGTCAGCCCAGTGCTATAGTAATCTGTTAAGGCTCTCCAATAAGGTAGGACTAATACTACTAATCAGACTAGATTGAAATTATTACTCACTAATTAATGAATAACAGAATAAAAGTGTGAAAAGGGTCATTGAATTGGCAGCACACTCTTGTAAGTGCTACATAGTGGAGGATTTTGGGGGTAAAAGTAGTAGCTAAGTCTTGTATATGCTCTACCTCATATTTGATGTGAGATTAAATTGTGGAGAAATACTATAGTGTACCTCTTCAACCAATGAACAGATACTAAAGTGATGATGATAAAGATAGAAAACGTCTTTTCATTGCTTTTATTATTTTTATGCCGGCACACTTGTATTGCAGATTTGCACTGTTGCTGCTTATATTGTTGGAACAAATGATTTACCAGTAGAATGTTCCTTCTTACTATGAAATAGGAGTGGAGGAGTGGAGGCTTCCATCTTCTAATTAAATTGATGCAGAGTTGTGTATCTTATTTAAGAGCACAAGAAACTTCTTTCATTGTTTGATCTGCTAGAAATAGCTGCCAAATCTCCTTCAAATTATATGTCTGGAAAACGACAAGGGATAGGTGACATCGGTATCTTGGATAATGTAGTTATGAAAGCTTTAAACATCCCATCTGGTAGTTGGTATAACCAGAATGTGTGGGGTTCCTTGGTTGTCCCTGTGAGGAACTCCCCACTTTTGGAGAATTTTATTGTTAATTGTCATTGTTATTTTATTGCTTACTTGATTTTTGTGTCCTCAGTTTTGTATTCAGACCTTGTGGCCAATAAAGAAATTATTATTATTATTATTATTATTATTATCATTATCATTATTATTATTATTGAGTGAGAGAGAAGTGCATGCCATCAAAGTGACACTGGGGTAAAATATACGAAGCCCAATATACCCATCATGACTACCCGTCTGGATAAGGGTACACCAGGCACATGCATCACAGCCATGTGTGCCCGACATGGTGATCTCATATCAAGATAAACAGCGCATGACCTTGAAGGTGGGGCCCAGTTAGAATTTTCTTCAGGTTGAGTAGCCCATTCCATTCAAAAGGTTCCTGAATAAGGTTTGTTTAAGGATGTTGAGCAAAGCACCCATGTTTCCAAAGGTGAATTATTCAAACCCCAAAGAATTCCTCTCAACACATGGCTATGATGCTCCCCCACTACTTCTGCTCATGATCAGAGATGCACATATCGTCAGCCCCCAAGGGACATGCTCAACTGGTTATGGTCAAACAACTGACAAGCAAATCTGTGGTAATAAGCAGAATATTTGCTGGTGAGCTTGCCAGACAAAATACTTTGCATTCTGAGTTTAAATTTTGCCGAGGTTGACTTTATACCTTAAAGATTGATGAAATAGGTATCAGTCAAGCACTGGGGGTCAATGTAATCAACTAACCTCACTCCATCAAAATTTTAGGCCTTGTGCTTGTAGCAGAAATATGATTATTATTATTAAAGCAGTGAGCTAGCAGAATCAGTAGTATATCAGACAAAATGCTGGAAGAAATGCAGTATTTCTTCTGGTTTTATGGTCAGAACTCAAATTCTGCTAAGGTTGACTTTGCCTTTCATCCTTTCAAGGTTGACAAAATAAGTGGGCCAGTATAATCAACTAGTCACTACCTCCAAAGTGTGAGGTTCTGTGTCTATTGTAGAAAGAATTATCATCATTATTATTACTATTATTATTAGACAAGAGCACGATGTGGTTGCAATCAATGTTTTATTGGTTGAATGATATTTTGACAGCTAACCTGTCTTTGTCTATTGTGCTCTTTATATTGTCTATTTACCTTTGTGAGGTGTTATGTCAATCCTTTTAAAATATTATCATTATTATCATTATTATTAATATTATTATTATTATTATTATTGTTGTTGTTGTTGTTGCCTTTGCACAGCTTCTAATGCTGGAGATGTACTACAGTGTCAGATGTTCACTACCAGGGAATTAAGATAATACCTCTTGTTTTTCGAGCACCTTCCGGAGTATTTGAGCAGTTCCAAGCAGTGCTGTTTTCTGCAAGTGCTCCACCCTTATTGCAGCCCTTATTTGTTCCACGTACTTCTCAAGATTTTTGCTCACTGTTCCAAGGGCTCCAACAATTATTGGTACTACTGCTACCTTTTACATCGACCACAACTGCTTAACTTCCCAAGCTAACCTGTCATATCTCTCGACTTTTCTTTCTTCCTTATCGCATACCTTGTTGTCGGCTGGGTATGTTATGTCTATGATCCAGCATAGTTTGTTTTCTTTCTCAATTAAGACTATGTCCGGCTTCCTATTTTCAATCTCATGGTCGCACTGAATCATAAAATCCCATAGGATCTTTGCATTTCTATTTTCGACGATGCCTTCAGGTTTGTGGTCATACCAATTTTTTGCTCTGTCAAGTCCATACTTGTTGCAAAGTGTTCAATGGACAAGCCTGGCTATATTGTTGTGGGATCTCTTACATTCCTTCTGGGCTAGTGGCGTACATTGGCTGGTAATATGCCATACGGTTTCACCGTTTTGTCCACAGATTCTACACTCATCACTTTCTGATGTGTTGTCTATTCTGTATTTTATGTAGTTTGTTCTTAGTGCTTTCTCTTGGGCAGTACAGATTAGGGCTTCCGTTTCCACTTTTAAATAACTTTTAGCTATCCACAGCCATCTTTTTTCTCTGTCTGTCTTATTTTCAACTTCCCTATGAAATTGTCCATGCATTCTTTTCTTTATCCACCTATTTTCAGTTTCATTCATTTTCAATTTCTTGTATAGTGCTTTATCTTTGCAATCTTTCATCCTACACAAGCCTGACCTTCCTACTTCTAATAATAGCTGTTCTGTGGCATTTTTTACATACCATGCTATGTTGTTTTCTTCTGCTCTAATGCTATGTTCACATCCAATAAGTCCTCTTCCCCCTCATTTTCTTGGTACATACAGTCTGTCTGTGTCACTTTTTGGGTGGAATGACCCATATCTAGTTAGCAACTTCCTTGTCTTTCTGTCTAAGCTGTTAAGTTCGTCTACTGTCCATGCGATTACCCCTGCTCCATATCTAAGGAGTGAAACCACCCAGATGTTGATAGCTTCAGTCTTATTCCTTCTGTTTAATTTCAACTTTATGATCAGTCTCAGTCTGCGTAAGTACTCCACCTTAAATTTTTCTGTTATTTCTTTCTCCATTAATTTATCTATTTCCAAAGTCTCCAAGTACTTATAGCCCGTCTCTTCTATCTGCTTCATAACCTCCCTCAACGGTATCATTAGTCCATCCATACATTTGATTTTGCCTCTTTTCAATACTAACACATCACACTTTCTCAGTCTGAACTCCATTCTGATATCAGCACTGAAGGTATACACCATATCAATGAGGGAACTGACTTGGGCTTCATTATTACCATAAAGCTTGAGGTCATCCATGAATAGAAAATGGTTGACTTTTTGTTGGCAGCTTTTGAATACATACCCAGCTTTTACTTTCCGCAGAATCAGTGTCAGTGGTGTGGTGGGCTGGCAGAATCATTAGCACTCCAGATGAACTTCTTAGTGATATTTCACCTGTCACTACATTCTGAGTTCAAATTCTGCTGAGGTCAACTTTGCCTTTCACTCTTTTAGTGTCGATAAATTAAGTACCAGTGAAACACTGGGGTCAATGTAATTGACTTGTCCCCTTACTCCAAATTTCTGGCCTTGTGATTTTAGTAGAAATTATTATTACTATTATTATTATTATTATTATTATTATTATTATTATTATTATTATTATTATTATTGAGGGTGCATGGCTTAGTGGTTAAGGTGCTGCACTCATGATATAATGATCCTGATTTCAATTCCTGCTGGTATGTTGTTCTTGAGCAAAACACTTCATCTCACATTGCTCTGTGATCACTTCGACACATGACATGTGAGGTACACCTTGCACCTGTTCAGACAATGTCGATTTGATGGAGAGAGTGAGCTAATGTGCTGCACAAACATTTGGTCACTATAAACAAATCATTTGTGTAAGTTGTTCAGCTAAACCTGAACGCTCATATGTCATCTTTGACAGGAGAGTTCGTCATTATTATTATTATGTTAAAGTGTTTCTTAGTTGGCAGGAAAGTGAATTTAGATCTTTTATGTTTCAGTATCATGAAAAAGTTTTAGAGTATTTACATTCTTGTTAAGTTGTTGTTTAAAGGCTGATCAAAGGCATTCTAGCTTTGACCATCTCAGAGTCACATTATCTAATTTATCTCCTTTTTTTTTTAAGATGGCAAAATGTGAATTGCAGAAGACATGGCTTTTATGCATATTAAGTTCTTAATCTTGGCCTTTTAATTAACTATTCATCATTTTTCTTCTTCTACTACACATTCAACTGAAAATTTTAATTCATGTAGAGTAATAATGATGACTACTTTTTTTGAGATTTGAAATAATTTGAATACTTTTCCTTTCTCATTATTTAAAGTAATATCTAAAGTTGATTTATTTATCTGGCTATATAATGTTTTAACTTATTCTCGTCTGTTTTCATCTAACATGAAGGTGAAAGTTCAGGTCTTTTAGGAGATCACAATGAATAGAGGAGGCTCATAAGAACTAATTTTTGTTGGTATTATTACAAGTTTGTTGATCAAGTATTTAATATATGGTCTGTGAGGTGGAATAATAAGTATGCCAAGAGAGCTGTGAAAATCAAATCAGCTGCAATGGAAATATTGCAGAAATAGCAGGTTCAGAGGATTTGAAGTCATTGTAATGATTATAGTAAAGGTAGATGGGGGATGCAGTATGGTAGGTAAGCTTGAAAATTAACAAATATGGATTTACTTTATTATCACTTCAAATAGGAAGGAGTGGGAGCAGTGCCAATGACTTTTGCAAAACTTCTGCGTAGTGTTAGCTAAGGGCCTATGTGTGGCTGACAAAGTATGAATAGGAGAGACAGATAAAAGTGTTATCTGACTATCCAGTTCAGAGGTGCCAAGGCTGTTGTAGAGACAATAAATAATTAAAAAGGCCTGAAGGTGAATGTAGTTAAGTTTAAGGTACTGGTTGTTGAAATTACAGAACCATGGTAAAAATGTCTTTACTCTGAATACAAAAAGATAGTAGTAAGGAATTAATATTATATAGTTGGCTCAAGTGAAAGGGCTTTATGACTTCTGAAAACAAGAAACATACATCATTTGTACAGGACTAGAATGCAATATAAGCAAACTGCTGGATAATTCTTTTGTCTATACGAACTTCAAATTAAAACAAACCAATATGTTATTCCTCTCTGGCACACAAATTTCTCACCTAGCTCTAATCTATTTCTGCTGTCCTGATGATATTATATTCCAAGTTATCTGTGATGACAGAGCATACATTATCATTGTGGCTTAACTCATATCTGAATGTTAGCAACTGAAACTTTCATATCTTTTGAATCCAAGCTGATGTGTTGGCTGAACTCTGATCTCTCCTGGTGAAGCATATCTTCAATATAGCTAAAACTTTATGGCAAAAGATCAACCTTCTTCAGAGCGAGAAAATACTCCTAGCTATCAAAACTATTCAACTTTCTACAAAGGTTGAGACCCACAATAGATTACTTCTCCCATATCTGAGATGGTGCCTTTACTATATACATAGACATTCCAAGCTGAATCCAAAAAATGGCCACCTGACAGTTTGGCAAAAATTCACTCACTATCGTTCTACAAATTCTGCCTTTCTACCACTTCTACAATAGTGCTTACTCCTAGGAGATAGCTTGTCTCATATTTACTCTGCTCTGGTACTCTTGACTCAGTTACCTATATTGTCTCCTGCAGTCAGAGCCATATGAACAACTCCATCCAATCCTTTCTCTCAGAATTTGATCCTCTGGAATTCCTTTCCTGCACATATTTTCCCCCTCTGTTGTTGACATGTAACTGCTCCAGTGGAACATTAATCATGTCAACCTCATTAGCCTATACATAATATCCAGTACTTTTAAACAAAGACAATATTTCCTGTGTAGGCCATAAAAAATTTCAATACTGAACAAAGCAAAAGTCATCTAACTCCAACCTGTTTCCACCATACTAATGACACTATATTTCAATGTCTCTGTCATTACGTTGCATTAATTCTTACTGTGGTTCAACTCTCTCATCTAAATGTTAGCAGTTGAGACTTCCAAATACATTGGAATGTCTGTCCCCTTAGTTCATCTGTTGCCTCAAACATCTTTGCAAATTTCTGTAACAATCAGTTGACTATCTCTCTTCTTGCGTTGATAACATCTTACATCTCTCTGAAGTCATTATCCTCAGTACCTCAATACATACAACGCCTCTCTTAAAATGTTTCTTCCACTGCTGGAATAGAAGTTGATGTAGTCCCTTGAACACTCTGCACTAGGAAGTCTTTACCCTTTAGGTTTTACATCAAAACTCCAAATAATTTTGGCTTCTTTTTCTCCTCTAAACCCAACCCCTTGATCAGCATCACAGTTTATGCTTCTATTAAATTGTCTGATTGCCTAATTGCAGCAATATCTTCATTATCCTACTATATAATATTGTATTTGATTGTACATAAAATGCACTTTTTTTTCCCCAAAATATATTTCCAAAATCACCTTGAGTCCTACATGTGAAGTTGAGCCTTCCACATGCTAATTTTGTCTCTGACACTTTTTAAATCTAATTTTTATCTAGTCTCTTCTACATAGCTTGACTCCATAATAATATTTTTTTAAAGCATTATTAATATTACTTATACTGTAATGTTTTGTAATATACTACTAGGTTGCTCGATATATTACATGCTTTAATGTACTATAAACATTTTGCTTGAATATGTGTTGATGAAACTGAGGTTTGTCTAATATACCCAAGCATCTTTTATGCCATAAAATATAGGACATTTGCTTTGTAAATTATGTTTCACTTCGAGGTAGCTAATTGAGTAGCTTTTCACCAGTTCTAAGCATAGCAACCAATATACTTTACTCATAAGTTCTCTGAGAAAGCCAGTCAGGTAACCAAAATCCTTTTTCTGTGTACCTCTCTCCCCAGTCTTCACACAACCAAACCCCATAGATCTGAATACTCTTAAGAATGTATTTGCAGCTGTACTGCAGTCTTGTAGGCAAACATTGGGAGGAAATATCATGCTATCTCTAACTTAGAAGTGGTCATCCAAGCAACATCTATAGTGACATCTGTGTAGGAAAAATTAGGAGTATTTATGGCTGGAAGTGACAGTGAAAAGGTTGTTTATGCACAAAAGGTAGAGTATGGAAGAATTAAACAGAAGTTATATCCATATCCAAAAATTATTTAATAATCCTTAGTATCATAGAAACTATTGGTGTGAATTCATAACAGAATATTTATATTCTCTCAATATTTATAGCTCTCGGTACCACCACGACCAAATCCTGTGCAAAAAAAGAAAAGAAAAATATTGAGCATTTTATTTTTCATCAATAACTGAGATAAGAAACTTTTTTAAAAATACAAAGATTTATAACATGATTAAGGAATGGTTATGAGTTATTAGATTCATTGAGTCAGATAACTTGAAATATATTTTGGACGAAATTATAGAATGCCTCACCACTACCACCACCGTTGTTATTGTTTTATTTTATTTTATACATGAATATTGTGCTAAGCCCCACTTGTCCCTTGTGTTGTATTGTCCCTTTTTGTTTTGTGTTCAGCCATTGTGACCAATAAAGGAGATCAGTATTGTTGTTGTTGTTATTTTGTTTATTACTTTGATGAAACCTCTCAGCTTATTTTGCTGGGTATGATAGTAAGTGTCAGATGCTCACAGCCAGCATATATACGATAAGAACTCAGCAACTTAAAGCTGCTGCCTGGAGCAGAAACAAAATGTTGTAATTTGCAATTAAAGCTTGGTTTTTCCATCATCGTGTTGTATAACTATTTTAATTTTCATATTAATCTTATACAATAGCGGAGTTTCGCATGTTTATCTAGCTCAGGGATAAACCTAGCTGTAAGATGGTATATGGTAGCTGATGATAATATAGGAGTTTTTAAACGAAAGTCATGAGGTATCACCCTGACTGTATTCTGTCTGTCCGTCCGTCCATGCATGCATACATAGTCAAATCGAATAATCAAGTATTAGAAATAATAATAACAATCAACAAGAGCACGTGAGAATTTTTAACCTTTTGCACATAGCTCTTCGTCAGAAAAGAAAACGGAAAAGTCCACAGAAGGAAAAATATCACCAACAGCACATGTGTAGTTACATTGCTGAAGTGACTGGAAGTGGAAAAAGATAGCGAAAGTGGTTTTTTTGGGACCGGAGAATGCAAGATGGCCAGTGTGTATGGTAGTATCTGTGTGCGTATGTGTTTGTGTTTATGTGAATGATGTATAATACCTTCCTCACTATTTTGTTGCAGCAATTAAACATTGCTTACAAGGGAAAATAACAAACGCGAAATTTACAGAGTTATTTCCCTTCAATACTGTTTCGCTAAATCTGAAGTTGGCTTCAAATTTTGACAAAAGGGCCTGCAATTTCAATGGGAGGTAAGTTGGTGTTACTTTGGAGGTGTGATATGCAAGGGAGATTACTTTAGGTTACATTTTAGTTTACTTTTCAATTTCTAAAAACCCGTAAAATGTTAGCTAAAGATTTCTACAATGTGATCAGCGAAGAGACGAAGGCAGTTGCATTTTTCCAAAAAAACCAGTACTAAATTCACATCATTTCTTAAGAAAAAGAAAGGTGTCATTTTAGCATGTGATCTACAATTTAAAGGGAGATTACTTTAGGTTACTTTTTAGTTTACTTTGTTTTAGTGCTACTTTCCGTGTGATCTACGTAAGCAAATTTACTTTGGTGGGTGATCTACGCGCTTATTTTTAGTAAGAATTTTGAAAAAATACATTTACAATGCTAAGTATGGACAAAATAATTTAAAAGGTAAGCTAAAGTAATCTCCCTTGTAGATCACACACCAAAATAGCTAGAATTTTCGAAGCAGTGATGCCTTCTAACGCCGCCGTCATTTTTTCTTCACTCCTTCTACATCTGCAAGGACGAACAGAAAAAAGTCGCAGGGAGCAAGATCGGGCGAATATTGAGGGTGGTTAAGCGAGGTCATGCAATTTTTGACAAAAACTCTCACACACTCAAGGTGGTGTGCGCAGGCGCTTTGTCGTTATGAAACCACCACTCTTCACTTTGTCACGGTTCGGGGCGTTTTCGTCTTACCGCGTCTCGTAAAACTTTCAGAACTGTCAAGTAAAATGTTTGGTTAACAGTTTGACCAAGAGTAACAAACGCCTTTTTTTTTAGGCGTGGTGACATTGAATGTTTCCATTGACTTGACTGCTGTTTCGTTTCCGGGTCGTAGCCGTAGCACCAGTTTTCGTCACCAGTGATGATCTTTGAAAAAAGCTCCGTATCAAGGTCTGGACGTCCTGCAATTATCACCACTGAGGAAACCATTGATCGAGTTCACCATGTGGTTTGGATGACAAGCGATTAACTATAAATCAGATAGCCAATGGTATTAACATATCCCGTGAGAGAATAGTGAATATTCTCCACAATGACAAAGTTTTCTGCTCGGTAGTTAGCTATTTAGAAATAGATGTAACGTAGTGAGGCTGATTAACATTATCAATTCATGAAACACATTCAGTCGTGGCTGATTTTAATCTTCTGTGAACAGGCGAGACACAAATTTTGCTGCAACTCTTTTCATTCGTATGTTGAATATGTCTATTGGAGTGATTATCATCTTTATGAGGATGAGCTGAAAACATCATAGGCTGTGAAAACATCATGAAGGAGTGATGCTAGAGCTGTGAAACCTTACATGCATTCAACGCTTCTTATTAACTGTATTGCTAAGCGACTCCTGTGGGAAATGAACAAAGTTTGGCATCGTGATGTTATCAAGTACCTGCAGAAAAAGTGTTCAGCGCCCAACAGCATTCATGCTAACATATTTACTACATGAGGAGATGACGCTCAATCTTTATCAATAGTGCAAAAGTGGGCAGCTGAATTTAGGAGAGAAGGGAAGAGTCTTGAAGATGACCCAAGGTCTGGACGTCCTGCAATTATCACCACTGAGGAAACCATTGATCGAGTTCACCACGTGGTTTGGATGACAAGCGATTAACTATAAATCAGATAGCCAATGGTATTAACATATCCCGTGAGAGAATAGTGAATATTCTCCACAATGACAAAGTTTTCTGCTCGGTAGTTAGCTATTTAGAAATAGATGTAACGTAGTGAGGCTGATTAACATTATCAACAATATGTCTGAGGGAAAATACCTCAAGGAGTATGATCAAGCTACTCTGAGGTGTACCTCATCAGCTTAGATTGTAAGACAGTCGCATAGTCTTCATACAGCATTAAGATCTTCCTTAATTAATTACACTTTATGAAAATGGAAAAACCAGGAAATTAAAACAAATATTTATTTCGATGCCTAACGTTTTTAATTTAGTTCGATTATGTCAATAAAAAAGATAATTTCTGTAACAAGTGATTATGACTTTATCGCTGCTTAGAGCGAGAAATACAACAGGCTATTATCGATGACTAACACGGCGATTGAGATTGGGGAACCGAAAAAGTAACAAATATTTAGCTATGCTATTTTGTTACATCCCTGTATACAAATTCCTTCGGGTTTGACTTTTCCTTTCAATCTTCCAAAGTCAATAAAATAAATACCATACAAGAAATGGAGTCGGTATCGTCAATACCCCCAGGCTTCAATTTGTGGCCTACTCCCTGTGTTAGAAATATTTCTAGATAGCAACACAAATTTAAGCATTTTTACAAGAAGTTAGAATTAGTAGAATTTATCTTTTGTTATATTTAGCTACGGATCTTTGCATTTCTGACTTTAAATCACGCCGAAGTTGGCTGTGCTTTCATACTTTCCATTCGACAAGATAAAGTAAAAGTTATTTACTGAGGTCGACTTACTCGACCATTCATTTCTTCTAAATTGTGGATATCATCAATAATAAAAACAGGAAGTTTTCAATTTAGCAGATATAACAAAATCATAGACGCAAGGTGGAAAATAAATACAGCAAAGCATTACATTCTCTTCTCGTTTTCTTCAATTTTCTTCAGTTAATGTCTTGTTAAGCCTACAGTATATATATATATCTTTATCTTTTATCGTTTATTTGTTTCAGTCATTTGTCTGCGGCCATGCTGGAGCACCGCCTTGAAGGGTTTTATTCGAAGAAATCGACCCCATTACTTATATTTTAATGTCTAATAATTCTATCGCCTCATGCCGAATTGCTAAGTTACATGGACATAAATACACCAACGCCAGTTGTCAAGGGGTGATGGAAGACAAACACAGGCACACGCACGCACACGCACGCACACGCACACACGCGCACACACACACACACACACACACGCACACACACACACACACACACACACACACACACGATGGGCTTCTTTTAGTTTCCGTCTACCAAATCCACTCACAAGGCTTTGGTCGGCCTGAGGCAAAAGTAGAAGACACTTGCCCAAGGTGTAACGCGATAGGACTGAACCCGGAACCATGTGGCTGGGAAGCAAGTTTCTTATCTCACAGCCACGCCTGCGCCTGTGTGTGTGTGTGTGTGTGTGTGTGTGTGTGTGTGTGTGTGTGTGTGTGTGTGTGTGTGTATTGTGTATATTCTCCTCTTTCTCTTTTTACTTTAGATTAAATTTTGATCGGTTGCTTACTTGGTAGTAAGGTTGTGAAGGAAAACATCTTGTTTTGTTTGTCATCCTTTAAATCTTAAGAAGGTCATGCAGACTTTACAGTCCCAGATATAGTGATCATTTGTAGAGTATGAATTAAAGATTTGCATTGTTTTGCCGAGAACACATGTTCAACCATACTTTTTTCCTGAGGGATTGGTATGTATCCTGCTACTCTAATAATAGACATGAGGCTGAAAGCGTATCTTGGATACTAGATTTGCAAACTCCTTATTAGTGGTCCATAAACGTCGTCTTTCTTATGTATTTTTCGAACTGCATTACTGTTCACAGTCAGCTGATTTTCACAACAGAACATATCTTTTTCTTGCGGTTCCACTAAACATTATTTGGTCGGTTGTATTTTAGCTTATTGACTCTTTTACTTTTTAAATTCCATTAATATTCTTTTGACTCATCAGTCTCAATGTGGTCAATTCCATCTGTATGTATTTCGTTTTTATTATCCTGTTCCAGATCATTCTGTTACTGCGTTATTCCTCATGGGAAGATAACATCTGGAAGATATTTTCTCACAATTGGCACAAATGTAGTTGATGTCTTCAGTCTTGGTCTCGCACAACCTACATTTGTTGTCTGCTTCTTATGCTGTAGGTACTTGGTGGGGATCTCTCTTCCTTGAATTGTATGTATGTATGTATGTATGTATGTATGTCTCTTCTAGTTTTTAATTATAAATCTTGCACTGAGGAGGAAGCCGGTCTCCAACAAAGATATAAGGCTCCATTTTTGGGATGTAGTCAACACAGACAAGTTCACATTTGGAACTTGAGAAAAGTTTAGCATATTTTTACTGTTCCACTCATAGATTGCACTTGTAATGTACGAATCAACCGGTCAATTTCTCTTTCTGAAAATCCCAGTTTATACAGATTCTCCTTTAAGCATTTACTAACAAAACCTAGTGCTCCAATTATTACTGGTATGAATATGAATTCATATTCTGGATATTGAAGCTGGAGGTTTCGAAGAAGTTGTCTATAGATATACTCTTTTTCATTGATTTTCAAAGAGATATCTATATTTGCAGAACAGCTGACCCCTAAGATGGTACATACCTTTGCCCCTCCATCCCAAACAACAATACTCGGCCTGTTATGTTTACATTTGACAGAAGTTTTGATGAGAATATTCCACCAGTATTCTTTGGTTGGTGTTTATGAATGTATTCCATAACAGAAGGATTTTGTATGTATGTATGTATGTATGTATGTATGTATGTATGTATGTGTGCGCGTGTGTGTGCGTGCTTGCATGTGTGCATGCGCGCGCGTGTATCAAAGACAAGAAGGTATTTTCCATTTGTACATGATTTAAATTTAATTCGCATGTAAAATATGGTTGTGATCTGATCTTTTAGATGTCTTTCCTGAATAGAGATGGCTGATAAGGGATAGAAAAAATTTATGGCTTAAATTTTCTATTCTTTTAAGACATCACTTTCCACCAAGCTCTTTAAAGTCCATAATGTTTAGGTTACGTATTTTAGACAATATTGTTTCTACGTTCATGCACCACATTCAGAAACAAGCATTTTAAACATCACCTTACTTATCTACTCAGGAGATTCTGTCTTTCCATAGGAGTTGTATACTGATCATCATTTACACCATCTGACAGTATCCAAAAAAAACTTTATAGAGCCCACCGTTAACTGCTTCAAGGGACGTTACAACAAACGCATGTAGTCTTTTAGATAGTGGATCAGGGAAAACTACTTCTTTGTGTCGATTTATCTGGGAACTCAAGGATGAAGGCTACGGTCACCTTACTATAACTTTAAATTTTATTGACAGTGATATTTCATATTCGAACAGATTACGTAACAGTAAACTTTACTTATCTTAAAAGTAGTGGATGTTCAAGCAACTAACGATATCGATCAGTAGAAAGTCTCAAGTATTGTTTCATCGTCTGCAAAAACCAGCATTCTTCCTGTTGGATTTTCTGCTGCTTTGAACATCCCGAGATAAGCGATTACAATTTACAAAATTCTCGACTACGAGATATGTGAAGTAGTTTTAGCTTCCCTTTTTGATGAATATATATCTCAACCGGATCGCTTCCATCACAGTTTACTGGTCCGACTTAGGACCTGATGTATTTTTGACTACGTGATTACTTTCATCCGTAGGAACCCATCTTACTAACAACCAATAAAGGCTGCCTTCACCGGTGGTCTGTGCTTAGATATCAATTCCTGAATGACACATGAAATATCACAAACATGTTTTGTGTGTGTGTGTGAAACTTGAAGTAAAGTACTAGTGAATCATCTTCTATTTGCATATCAATATAAACTCTACTGAATGCAGTGAGTGCTCTTTCGCCTGTAGTCATATGTCCACACACGCGTGCACGCGCGTGTATGAACTGTTACAGCTATCGTTTCAACCTCAGATCATCACCAAGAGTACTTAATGACTTGAGATCCTATCATGTATTGAGTTATGTTAATTTAGTAATTTTAAAACTTCAAAAATTTATATTGTTTTCAGCTATTTTTTTATATTTAATATTATTACCTACTTAAAAAAAAAAAAGTATGTGCAAAAATTAGATTACTGAGAAACATCCTTTTATATTGTTTAACCTTCAACTTCTATCCATCTATCTATCTATCTATCTATCTATCTATCTATCTATCTATCTATCTTTTTTTTTTTCGATCCCTTTTGATTGAACCCCCCCCTTTTTCCTTCCTACGATCCCTTTTGATCGACACCCCCCCTTTTTTTTTCCTTGCCCCTCCCAAAAAGAAAAGCTCTACATTGTATTTGTCCCATCTTCGTTGAGCCCTGTGTGGCTAATAAAAGAAATGTATCTATCTATCTATCTATCTATCTATCTATCTATCTATCTATCTATCTATCTATCTATCTATCTATCTATCTATCGGTCTGTCTGCCTGTCAGTCTGTCTGAAAGTCTTTAAATACACTTAAGACTGTCTTACCTTTTGCTCCAAATTTAGATGAGTAGCATGGATGATTGCAGTAAGGCTTGCCTTCGTGCTAAAATGAAAATAGAAATAAAAGTAAAATTAAATAAACAAAAAACAAAAAGCAGACGTTTCCTTTATGCAAGGCTACGTTTCCTTTATGCAAGGCTACGTTTCCTTTATGCAAGGCTACGTTTCCTTTTTGACAGAGCTACTGTAACTTTACAGAATTGTAACAAACTGAAAGTACAATTAGAAATGTGATGTTGAAATTGCAGTCAAAAGGCGACAACATTAAACATTGTATACAGAAAAGATGTAGCGTAAAATAAAGACTCTGAATTCTTTGCTTGCATGCAATAAATACATTACTGGCATTCACTGCATTTAGACTCTTGTAGGAAAATGTTACCCATGGTAGCTAAACTTTTGGGTAGACTTGGCATAGATTGTAGAGAACTAATTCAGAAACTGTTTTATATTTTAAAATTAAAATGCTGCAGAAACCGAGTTAAATTTCCTTCCAAAGAATATGGTACTAATATTAATAAATATAATATATATTTGAGCCGATTCATTTGATTTTACTATACCTTACTCCTTTTCAAATCATATGTATCATACAAATTAAAGGTGAACATCTTAATTCACTTTTCGAAAAATAGTCTTCTTCCTTGCAGAAAATGTTTGAGGGGTGTATCTCGAGATTTGTAAGCATCAAGAAAATTTCAGTTGAACTATGAAACATATAGATGTATATCATTATACCATAGTTGTACATGAAATGGTAATAGGAAGTTGTACAGTAAAGTTTATTATATTTTATTAGTTATTCATCTCTGAAACGAAGTAACTTTTTGCCAATCAAAACAGGAACGATTTGTTTGAATTGGTTTGAATAAAACCAAACAGCGAATATTTTTATCTGATTTTAAAAAATCAGAGTCTTCTCATTTTCTTCTTCTAGCTTCAGAAGATTATATTTTTTCTCATCAGCAATGCATTCAGTCAAGCGGTCATCATAATCATTGTTGTCTGATAACTTGCAATCTTCGTGAATGCCGGTAGAAACAAGCACTGCACAATTCAATGTCTCATGGAATTCCTTTTCTGGAAAGTTATTTTGATGTAATCCCTCTGACGAAGGTGGTGAAGAACGACTTGATTGAAAGAAACCTTTCGTTGAACTAGAACTTAAACCTTCTCTTAAAGTTCTATCAGACCGATCGATCTTCATATTTGTTGTATTTGAAGAGGATGATGCGGAATAGTGAACATCTGGTTCAGCAGTAGGACTAGCCAGAGGTTCAGTATCTGTAAAATGATGTGAAAGTTTCGAGGGTGAAGACCTTTGAAATTCTAGAAGTTGTTGCAGGTTATTTTGAAAATCCGGAATTGCATTATCTTGTAAAGAATGCTCATTGTGATGATATTTCGTTGTATCGGAATCTTGTATATACGTTTGAGAGTTAATAGATGGTTCAGCAAATAATTTAATTGGTGGTACATGATTTTTAATAATAACATTTTTTTCATTGTTTTTGTCAATGGCATCATTTTCTCCTTCACCTTTTACATTAAGTTCTTTTTCAAACCATTGATTGAATGCTTCATCAAAAGAAAATTCTTTTTGGGACATTTTCGAAGAAGGTTCTTTTTGTGGATCAAGCTTATAACTTGTTGAATTGGTTGAATATTCTGTACAGTGACTACTTTCAAGCATTGCTTCTAAAGCTTCAAATTCCCTTAATGACACGTTTGAAATAGATTCCAGTTTAAATTCCCCTTCCTCTTCATCTTGGAAAAGGTGTGAGATTTGATTGCGAACTTGTTCGGAATCTATAGGAGGATTATCTTCTGAAATCTGATATAAGAAATAGTCAATGGATGGGTCATTTGAAGAAAAATCATCCTTAACAGATTCTAATTTTTTAGTTTTCTTAGCAAATTCGGGTCTACTTTGTAGGTCTGAAGTTACTGAAGCTTCCACATCTTTTTTTACATCATCTGAATTATTATTTTTTAGCTTATTTGAGGAAACATTTGACACATCAGAATAAAGAGAAACATTTATTTCGAAAAATACTTTAATCCAGCAAGTAAAGGTCAGCAATGCCCTCTGACTACTTGCAATAAGTTGTTCAACTGGAATCACTTTATCTACTTTTAATACATAAAATGCGTTCTGAAGTAGTTTATAATTGGATAGATATCCCGTCGGAGAAGGATCTAATTTGATTTTCTTCCCTGCGATTATTCCTGGGTGAATTAAATTAATAAGTCGACAATAGGCTGCACCGTTTGACAGGTTGTTGATATCAGAAAAATTTGTGCGAAGTTTACTATTTACCCAAGTTAAGAGGCTTTTTCGACCACATTCTGGAACGCGTTTCGGAATTTTCAAACGGTTCATTTTTTTGTTTAATGAAGCTAAAATATTTAATTCCTTTCTTTATTTCTTTTTCTTCCCTGTTATCCACTCATTCTTTATTCTTTCTTTTTCTCACCGTCTTTCCTTATACTTTCCCTTATTCTTTTGGTTTCAATTTTTAAATATTTATTTATGACGTAAACGTATTCTCGTTCTTCGTTAGATTTTCTCTTTTCGTCTATTTAGATCTTTATTTGCAGTACAATGTATTTATGCATTGGTTCTTGATTATTCCCGGAAAATGTTGGTCTTTTCTGTTATTGTCACAGTTTTTTAAACTTTGAAATGAAGTAGAAATTTCAAATTTGGTATATAGATGTAAATTTTCACGTTGAATCTGATTTTGATTTTTACTTGTTCCAGGAAAATTTTTGAAAAATGTTGCAGAGGTTTAAAATTTGATAATTTTTTTACCCAATCAGAAAACAGGATTTAGAAGCTGGCATTTTGTGCGTGATAGCTGTCTATGACAACATTACGACGACAAACATGTAAGAAGTTTTGAATTTTAATAGATTTTAATAAATAAAGTCATGTGAATTGTTGGAACAGACAATTAAAGTAAAAAAAAAAAATCCTCAATGAATTTTTTTGCGAAAAATTACAAAAATACAAACTACGTTAAATTACATAAAACGAACAAAAAAGAAAAAGAAAACTAGTTCATTTCATGTAAGCAGTTAATACATTTTTTTGTAGTAAAACTGTGGTTCGCTGTGCTTTGTAGAAAATAATAACCATCAATTTCAAGAATGTGAACGTACGACCTCCACAAGTCGCTGAAGATTGCCGTTCCTTGAAAAACCGACAGACATATGCATTCCTCAAGTGCGTCGCGATTCCGACATAGCACTGCATGAAGAAAAAACATACCTGGTCTCGTGACACACTCTTCTGAAGATCCACTGCTCAGGTAGCAAGTACTCTTCTTCGGTTGTATTTACGTCTTGGGAAGACTGTTTAGTCTATCTCAACAATCTTCTCAAGACCGCCTATCTGAACTGGAGCACATATTTCACAAACATAGCTGTTGTAATCAACATCTGTGCAATGACACATCCTCAGTTCTTCAACACAAAACCGGACTGAAGTCAATTCCTTGACCCATGAGGAATAAAATAAAAGCAGTACAGTCCTAAGAGGAAGAGTGCCACTTTCCAATTATATATCTTTTCTAACAGACATACAATCGTTACATATTTTTCGGGAGCACCACAGTAAATTTTCCTGTGAAGCATCTTTCTTGTTCATGTGGTGTCTTTTTGTATATATTCTTTAAGTAATAACACACTTTTCTTGTAAGTAAGAAACCGCATCCTCCTCGGTTTTCAATTTCTCCATTATATTCGAAAAGTTAACCAGTTGGTTGCAGTCACATTTAGGATGAAAAGGTCCAGGAAAACACACAGTTCAAAATTATGGCGGCGAGCTGGCAGAACCGTTAGCACACCGGGCGAAATGCTTAGCGGTATTTCGTCTGCCCGCTACGTTCTGAGTTCAAATTCCGCCGAGGTCGACTTTGCCTTTCATCCTTTCGGGGTCGATTAAATAAGTACTAGTTACGCACTGGGGTCGATATAATCGATTTAATCCGTTTGTCTGTCCTTGTTTGTCACCTCTGTGTGTAGCCCCTTGTGGGTAGTAAAGAAATAACACAGTTCAAAATTATGAAAATGAAGTGGTGACAGGACAGCAATCGAAAATATCCATTCGTTTCTCAAAAAAAAAACCACAGATGAAAATAAATAACAAAAATGAAGTAGTACAAGCGTTCAGAAAATAGATATTTGACAAAGAAACTAGACTTGTCAAAGTAACTAGACAGGTAAAGACAATAGATATGGTAAGAGTTTTAAGCAGACTATACCTTAGTTTGTTACTATGGAAACAGAGACTCATATGTTTGTGGCTTTCGATTGATTAGAATTACTAAAAATTTGTAAACTTTAAATGCTATTAACTTTTTATTTATCAATTTGTTGCAAAAATGAATTGCATTTCCATAATTAGCATACAAAACTACAACAGTACACCAAATTTGAAAACAATTGGAGCAAAATTAAAAGAATTGAAAACTGTGACAGCAACAGAGAAGATCCGAACGTTGCCGAACAACATTGACCATTTGATTTTCAAGTGTCCAAAAGAGAAATACTTCAGAATAGTTTCCCATCACCTTCTGTGGCCACCAAAGAATCTGAACTCAGGATTGCAAGCTAACAAAGCTGTTGCTAATTTTTCCAGTTTTGTTGTGAAAATATATAGTAATTACTACTTAAATTCGAATCTAGTAAGTTAAGTAATTCAGCCATGACGAGTCAGTGGAGCTGGCACAATACAAACCAATGACTTCTATAATACATTGGTGGTCTAGAACAATGTGGGTACGAGGGTGTGTTCTATGCTATGTTTATCTTGCATAATTGACTGAAAATCCTAAGCGGTATTTCGTCTGTCTTCTGGTTCTGAGTTCAAATTCTGACGAGGTCGACTTTGACTTTCATCCTTTCGGGGTCGATAAAATATGTACCAGTTGAGTACTGAGGCCGATGTAATCGACTATCACCTCTCGCAAATTTCAGGCCTTGTGCCTTCAGTAGAAAGGATTATTTACTCAGAAAGGGCAGCGAGCAAGCAGAATTGTATGCATGTCTGAAAAATTCTTGGCAGCACTTTTTCTTTACGTTCTAAGTTCAAATTCCCCCGAGGTCGACTCTACCTTTCATCTTTTCGGGGTCGATAAAATAAAACCCAAGTTAAGTAGTGGAGTCGATGTGGGTACGAGGGTGTGTTCTATGCTATGTTTATCTTGCATAATTGACTGAAAATCCTAAGCGGTATTTCGTCTGTCTTCTGGTTCTGAGTTCAAATTCTGACGAGGTCGACTTTGATTTTCATCCTTTCGGGGTCGATAAAATATGTACCAGTTGGCTGTGTGTCAAAATCAAAAACCATTATTTACTCAGAAATTATTCTTTACAAAGCAGTTTTAGACAGATCTTAAGATTTGAAGACATCTTCATACCTTGGGAAACTATCGACTATAATAATCCTTTCTACTAAAGGCACAAGGTCTGAAATTTGGTGGGAGGGGATAGTCGATTACATGGACCTCAGTGTTTCACTAGTACTTAATTTATTGACCCTGAAAGGATGAAAGGCAAAATTGACCTCGGCGGAATTTGAACTCAGAACGTAGCAACAGACGAAATACCGCTAAGCATTTCACCCGGCGTGCTAACGATTCTGCCAGCGCGCCGTCTTAAACTATTGATTATAATAATAATAAAACAGCTCCTAAAAATTGCAAAAAAAAAAAAAAGAAAATATCCACTTTCTTCACAGATACGTTAATAGAAGTGGTAAGTGTGTGTAGTGCGAAGGAACATACAGGAATACTTCATTTTCATAATCCGTATTGTGCTTTTTAAAGACCTATTATGAGTGACCACTGTTCGCAAGTAAACATGAAAACTGGACATGAGAAGACATGAGAAGACATGAGAAGACAACACGATCAATCTCATTTTTTATATATATATTTTATATTTATTGGTTTGATCTGAAGAAAAGAGCTGTTCTCATGCCATTTGCAGACACACTGAGTTCACTGAGATCGATGCTGTTGGCGTTCTTGACGATGACAGAGAAAACATGTGCAAGGAAGGAATGCCAACAAGGTAACGTTTTCACAAAAAAAAGGTCCAGGCATAGTGATTAATGCGGGGCCTGAAGGGTGCACACAATATGGGTGATGATAGAAAGAGGGAGGAGTGAATTAGGGGTATCTAGGTGGAGGTAGGATAAGACCTGTCACTTCTACAAGTAGAGGTAAAAACGTAAAGACAATAAACAGTACGCCTGTAGTCCGAACTTGTTGGTGAGCGACCTCATGCCACTCAATCGAGGGGATTTTTCCCCCACTGCAACTGAAACCGGAGCCATTTAAATAAAGTGTATTGTTATTGCAGGAAGCGTTTAAATACAAGCATTTCAATAAAAATACATTGCATTCAGATGGCTTCAAGAATGCTATAAGGTATCACACGAGCATTATGTGTCCGAACATTAGTATGTATACGGATGTAAATGTGAACGACCATGCATGTGTACGTATGAGCCTATTCTTAAAGGTCAGCTAAGGACAATCGCATGTGTAACTAGCCACGAAGAACAAATCAACGGTTCAAAGAAATCAAATGCCAATCCCTTTAAAACGGCAACCACTTTAACAAAAGCAGAATCACCATCCTACTACGTCTACACATTCAAAGCAGTTTGCCAACAGTCCTTCAGCAACAACACACCTTGATAAACTCAGTGGCTACTACTAACTTCAGGCCACGTTAGACAGAGAGGATGCTCTTAAAGTCGAGAATTTGAACTTACGGAGACAATATTTACATATCGCCCGAGGAAACACAACTAGATATCATAACGCTACATGTCCTTGTATATATACTTTTGTTATGAGTAATACTTTAGCGTTTGAAGCACACTAATATACAGTTATATATATATATATATATATATATATATATATATATATATATATATATATATATATAATATGTGAGTATATGCATATGTACGTACATGTATGTACAAACTTACATCTACATGTATGTATAGATGAATATCTGGGTACAGGACATCACAAAAAAATGTGGACAAAATGAAAAACAGAACATAAACAGAGCACAGAAAACAAACAGGCCACATAGAGAACATTTCCTTCATCAACTGCCCCTATTCTAAACTAAGCGTTTTGAAGAATTAGGGCAGGACGCATGGTTAGAAGAGTTCTTACTGCGGAAACAAATTAAATTAAATTTGTAATGCGGAGGAATAGTGGCAAACAGAAAACACGACAGGAGGACGAAACAGTGAAAATAAACAAGAAGGGCTGTAGGCCAGACGTGAAAAAATATCTGTATACTGAACACTGTAATGTGACGTATATATATATATATATATATATATATATATATATATATATATATATATATATATATATATATATATATATATATATATATATATATATATATGTATGTATATATATATATATATATATATATATATATATATATATATATATATATATATATATATATATATATATATATATATATATATATATATATATATATATAGAGAGAGAGAGAGAGAGAGAGATAGACACAAACTGATAACTGCGGCCGTCACTTGGAATCAAAGATGACGTTGCTCGTAGGCGCAGGTACCAGCTAAATGTATGTTTGGTACACATGTATATATATATGTATATACAGATAATAGAAATACACACACACATACACACGCACACACACTGTTGGTTACACGTACATAACAGAAAGAAAATATGCGCTCCTAGTTCGCAAGTTCTTTTACGATACTCGGAAAATAAGATTAAACTGTTGAGTTATCATCAATGGTATTGACTTTAGGCACTTGAAGCTGTAATACTCATGCCTTTCTTAAGTCTGTAACTGAGTAAGTGAAACAGACATAGACGAGAATCGAACCTGGATCGCAAATTCGTCTTTCCGTATACAAATCAAGGAAGTTTGAGTAATTGGATCAATGATCCATTCTTACCTCAGAATGGCTTCCAACAGTGAGTATTTTTTGACATTTCGCACATTTCAAGCAAGGTCTGTGCCAGTCTTTTCCCATTGAAGAAACTTTCTCGGCTGGAAAAGAGACAAAAAGAAATAAAAACGAAATTTAACAACATAAAAATGGAGAATAAAATTTTCGGAGCTATATGTATGTATATTATGTATGTATGTATGTTATCAATCAGTTTAATTTCTGTATTTCTTGTCCATAGAGAAAGAGCCGGACTCTAACATAGATTCAAGGCTCCTTCATTGGAACTTTTATCAACATCATCTATGTATTTGTGCATATGTGTGTGTGTGTGTGTGTGTGTGTGTGTGTGTGTGTGTGTGTGTGTGTGTGCAGTATTTGGTGTTAGTGTATGCGCAGATTTGTATGTTTGTTTTATGGATGCGTTTTTATGTATATATTTTCATGTCTAGATGCATGCATATGTATTTATGTGCTAAATTTTTGGAAAGTTTTACATATCTTTACAGTTCCATTGATGGCTTGAATCTGTAGTCTTCTAATCAGCCTTTTTCTTTCAGGTTTTGAGAACCCTAATTTTTCCAGGTTTTTGATGAGGCAGTTCGTTACATATCCCAATGCCCCAACAATCACGGGTATGAATCTTAACTTGTAGTCTGGGTGGAGTATCTGCAAATTTCTCAGTAGCTCGGCGTAGTTGTTCTCTTTTTCTCTAATCTTTAGCGTGATGTTGACATCCGCAGGACAGCTGATTTCTACTACTGTACAGTTTCTCTTCTCTGTCCCAGATTACTATATCCGGTCTATTATGTCTGCACTTTATTGAGGTTTTTATTGGGACATTCTACCAATACTCTTTCATATTGTGAGTGGTAATGGCCTCTACCTCATTATGGGTTTTCATCTCCTTAGCCCCGGGGTTATCCTGTCGGCGGATTTCATTGTACAGTGTCTTGGCCACAACATCATGTCTCATAGGTAGGTAATACCGTGATGACATTTTTGGACAGCTGCTGATGATGTGGGTGATATCTTCGATACTGATTCCACAGAGTCTGCATCGATTATTACATTGTGGCGATTTGCCCGCCTCTCTGTCCCGTTTGTTTATTAGGAATTTGGTTGCTATTTCTTGTTCTTGAATAGCAAAGGCATACCCTTCAAAGTGAGAGTCGGTGACCCGATTGTTTGTCCACGATAGACTGCTCTGGTTGTCAATGTTGTTACCACCCTGGATCTTTCTGTTAACGTATCCATGCATGATCTTCTGCTGGAATGCATTCATCCTCTCCTCTGATGTTATGTTACGGTAGAGTTTTGCAATTTCTTTGGGTAAGAGTTCAGGGTTGTCGAATAAGGAATGCTTGTCAAGTAGTTGCCTTCCCAATCTCATGATGGTATTTACCTCATGTCTGCAGACTTCATCAAGGGGTGCACTTCGACACTTGGTGGTTATGAGATGATGTATGTATGTATGTATGTATGTATGTATGTATGTTCTGATCTAACCGAACCACTGCATTTTCTTCGTCTTACAATTATCTTCCCCTCTCCCCAATCAACGCAGATCAGTTGGTCCGATAGCCCTTCCTTACAATGTCAAAAATTCTGTAAAAGTAACTCCATTTGAATGATAAAAATTTCATTCCAATAACTGTTAGCAGGTCCATATTTCACATCCATACCTCATCAGTGCAGTTATAAAAATTCCATTAACCTCATTTTGTTTTCAGTTGCAATGTTCTTGCTGCTTCTAAATCTTATCCATTTTTGCTATTTGTGTTCATAACAATTCACCTCACTATCTAGGCTTCAAACGCTGCATTTTCGTTAATTAGAGGTCCCAAGTCAATGAATATATCGACCGATTTCACACGAATGTCATTGATTTTGATTGTATTTATGTTGGAATCATTATTTGCTTGTTCTGAATGTTGTTCTCCTGTCGTCATAACCTGGCTTTTTGGCAGTAATTTCCATACCATATTTTCTTAATGCAACGTCTAGTCTAACTGTGGTATTAGATAATTCGCTTTTAAAACTAGTTATCATATCAAATGTTATCTGTAAATAATAGATTAGTGATCATGTTTCTGTTTGTCTTCACTGCACCTCAAAATCCTTTAGAGCACGCGTCATGGTTTGTTCAGGAAGAAGATTAAGAAGTCCAGGTGATAATGAGCTGCTCTGGTAAATTGCAACGTACTTCTTTTCAAATCATTGCATTGGTTCATAGCTGTACAGAACTGACACTATTCTAATAAAATTTTCACAGTACTAAGATTAGATGCTTTGGGATGTTGTAATTCTTCAGTATGCTCCATAGTGCTTCTCTCCATACTCATTCAAAAGCTTTTTTGAAGTTAACAAATGTCGGGTATAATTGCTTTGGATTCCCTTCAAACTTGCTGTAGGGACGTTGACTAGATAGTTGTACTTGACTAACCAACTCGGCCAATCACTAGATCACGTGATAGCTGAATGAGGAGGCTTTGTATAATCTAATTGAAGACATTTAATATCAAACAACTGAGGTTTTAACATCGCACTCAGGCCTCTGGTAACCGCTTCTACTACACATGCACACACACATGCATACATACATTTGTGCTTATGTATGCATGCCTGTGTATATGTTTGTTTATACATGCAAATATATATATAAAAGGGAAAATCTCAAATCGTAATTTGTCACTAGAACAAATGTAGTATTCACACACAGACAGTTATAACGTATATTTGTGTGAACGAAAAAAAAAAAAAAAAAAAAAAAAATAAATAAAGAAAGAAAGAAAGAAAGAAAGATAGGTAGAAAGGAAGGAAGGAAGAAAGAAAGAGAGAAAGAAAAGAAGAAAGATGGTGGTCGGACAGACAGATAGACAGACTAGAGATTAATTTGAACATATTTCTTTGAAATTTTTGAAACTAACATTTTGCTTTAGTGTTGTATGCATGGGCAGTTATTGAGGGCAAAGTGTCATGATGATTCACAAACACTTGTGTCAACAGACGTCTGTATGAAGGATCAGCTAACGCAATGTGAATAGTGTCGTTGATTCAGTACACAGTTCACACACACATACACACACACACACACACACACACACACACACATACATACATGTATGTATGTGTGTGTGTGTGTGTGTGTATATATATATGTATATATATATATATGTATGTATGTATGTATATATATATATATATACATATATGGGAGAGAGAGAATGAGAGAAAGAAGAGTATTTTAATACAGCTTTTCAAACAACGAATAATTTGTTGAATAATGTGTCATCGTGAAAAAGAGAGGGCGTTATTAAGCACATGCCGAGTTTATTAATGACTTACTTTGTCAGTGTTGCTTTAAGACGTATCCGTGAAATGTGAAGTAACGCCCATCTACGTATGTAGTTCATGTTGTTCAAGTATAGGAGTATGAGCCCTTACTTAGTGGTGTGTAGTGGTTAAATGTATATCATGGTGAACAGATGCAAAAGGAATGTGTATGCCTTTGAAGTAAACAAATGAGTGAATCGACTCATAGTTATAATAATTTATTCACTGGACTTAATTTGTTGTTGGTACACATAATTCTTCACTAGATGCAAAATGTTGACAACTGCTACGAGTTGCTAGAAATAGAAACAGGGTACATCTGTGGAAATGATATGTCAGAAATGAATATGTTCGTGTGTGTGTGTGTACGTAGTTAATCTGAGACAGTAGTCTACCGTGGAACTTCGAACATTGCTCTGGTCTCTGCGAAAAGCTGTTGTAGACCTTTCTCGTTCGTCGGCTAGGCTTTTCTCCCCTGTCTGTCTGTTGACTACCGTATTAATAATCGTGGCAGCTAGAAGGACAGACATACTGCAGCAGAGTTTGCACCTAAATAGGTCAGCTCCTGTTCATTTGAACTTCGCCTGACATGGCTGAAGTCGTAGGTCAAAGGGAGATGATCAATCACTTTTTGACAGGACGAAGAAAACCTGTTTTCGCGCCTGTTGACTGTTGATCGTGGTGGTTTGGACGACCGAGAATTCTTAGATTCGGTTTCGAATCTAGGCTTGGAGAAGGAAGTATTAGTTTTTACAGGTGTATCAAAACCAGAGGCATAAACTGATCCGGCGTAGATAAACGATCAAAGAATGGCGTACTATGGAATTATGGAATTGATTAGTCAATTGGAATGTTTTGTTTTTACTGGTTTTTAATTTGCTATCATTTCGGAGTAAACAAGTATATTACAAATATGTAATATATCATAAAAAAGAGCCATAAAACACCATCATTTAACGTCCGTTATCCATGCTGGCATCGGTTGAACGGTTCGACAGGAGCTGGCGAGCCAGCGGAGTGCTCCAAGTATCATTATATGCTTTAACATACGTAGTTTTTTACGTCCGGATGCCTTTCCTAACGCCAACCACTCAACAGAGTATACAGGGCACTTTTTACATTGCACCAGGACTAATGAGGTCATCAAGTACCGTGTATACTCGGCTATAAGTCGCACTTTTTTCCCTTGAAATTTTCATCTAAAGTTGGGGGTGTGACTTATAAGAACATCCTATAAAAAAAATCTTCAGATAATTTCTAGGTACAAGTCATGTCTGAAGTTCCGACACCTGGAATAACCGAAAAGGATAAAATTTTACATTATAAACAACGGTTTCTAAAATGTTTGGACTTAATGGGATAACAGCTGTAAGTCATCTTCAGCTTACTGAAAGCTCGGTTACCGAACAACAACTATATCGGAGCGATTTCTAATCGAACTTTGCTCTCCAGCATAAAAAAACGTCGCTGCGACTTATAGTCGGGCCAATGATAAAATTCCCGATTTGAACCATGTAAGTCGGGGGTACGTCTTATAGGCGAGGGCGTTTTATAGCCGAGTATTTACGGTAACTTGTAAGACAAATTCCATCAACTGAGGCCGGAATAATATTGAGGGAGATATCTTTGTGCCAGATGATGCGAGGTTAAAGTATGAAAGAGGGACGGGAATAGGTGTTTTGCTATAAGGGAAATATATGGTCATCCCCGTTGGAAAAGAGAAAAGATGGTGGTAAAGATGTGTTAGAGTGTACCCTCAAGTTCCAGGAAGGCGAATATATGGGAAGTGGTACAGAAGATTGGATAGGGTGAGTGGGTAAATAAGTTTGTTTGCAGGTGTGAGAGGTGAGTGGCAGATGAATAAAGATGCGGATAGAGGGAAATGCAGTGAGTTGTGAACACGGGTGAAGACATAGTTAATCGGGAATATCAGTTGGAGAAGAAGGTGGCGAAATAAATCTATTCTTGGTTACAACTGATCTCGTAATAGTCAGTCCTTGATTGCAGTTTCCTAGTATGGTGCAGCTGAGATATATATTTCCTCTTGGATTGTAAGCAAGTCTATCGTAGCAACACACCCAATAACCTAACATTTATCCTAAACACATCGATAAACTGAAGTAAAGTAAAGTGCCCAGCCAGAAACACAAGGAAACGTGAACAATGATTTGAGTTTATGATTCCTGGGCAGGAAAATTAATACCTGTACATATGACTAACTCACTCACTTTAAAAAAAAAAAAAAAGACTGTTATTCAAAAGAAAATGTCTGTTACTAAGAACGAAACGCAACCTGTTATAAGAACTAGTTTATTTGTTGCAGAGAAGATTTACTCAAAGGAAAAGAAACTCTTGAAGAAATAAAAGGTGGGAGCAAAATAAGTAGAATGGTAAAAAAAGGAGAAACAGCCTGTTACAAAGACCACTTGTTAAAAAAGAGAAACAGCTTCTTACAAAAATGAACCAGCCGTCATAAAGAAACAGCCTGTTACAACGTAGAGCCACTTCTATTTTTTCTCAAATTTCATTTTTTTTTGTCCGCTAATAGGAGTGGCTGTGTGGAAAGTATATAACTAAACAGCAAAGTCTTTTGTCCAGCACTTTACTCCATAACCTAATATCAATAATAATAATTATCAAAATTTATTTGAGTAGAATACGCTCAGCTCTGTGCAGTCAAAGATAATATGACCATTTTACAAAAAAGCACCTGCCACGAGAAAGCTTCAACGTGGTCACTCTATTTATTAGAAAAGGCAGCCAAACTTTTCTCAAATCACATCCCACATATTTTAAAAGGTGACATTGGTTGATGTTGTTTTAGATACACAATTTATGGGTAAAAGATGAGATTATAAACATTGGACTACTTTTGCCAACAGGCCCGTTCGATTAGGATTGACCTGGAACCAAACAACAAGAAAGTTGATTTAAAAAATTCTAGCACAAACATTCCATATTAAATTAAGTTAAACTATTTCTTTCTTTTCTTGTGAATAATTTAAAACTATTTCATCGTTATCGTGATCTCATTGCCATCGTCATCGTCGTTAATGTCACCATTGATGATGTAATGAAGTTGTTGTCTTCATTAAGATTAAATTGCTAGTTTGTGAGTCATGCAGACGAAAATCATTAAAAAAAAAGGTCATGATTTGTTACACTTGACTTTAAAGAAAACAAGTGTACAACATATGCAAGTCATTCAGGTGCATGCGAGAATAACTTTTTGCAGGCTGGGTGACAAAGCGTTTTCAACGAATTTAATATGGTAAACTTGAACCATTTACACACACACACACACACACACACACACACAACATAGGTTTAAGTGGCAGCAATCTTTATTTATAAATAAGCCAAATGATAACGAATGCATTAGGATAATTTTAGTTCCATTACTAAAATAGAGATTGCTTACCTCGCAGGAGAGCTAAATACAATAAAGCACGTAGACCGATGCCCGACTACTTTTATCATTCCACTAACTTTTAACATTAATATTACAAGTATAAGAAGTAGCCCACACTACGCTGGTTAAGTCGGCTGCCTCGTTATTCGATCTTATGAAGTACAGTACCAGTTGTTTCATTAATAACGCATTTAGGTGTTAGTTATCTACTGTGCCACCTTCATATTTTATCTTTTATTTGTTTTAGTCTTGTACTGCAACCATGATAGTGCACCGACTCGAAGAGTTTAGTCGAACAAATCGACACTTGATACGTATTTTTAAGACTAATACTTATCCTATTGGCGTCTTTTTGCCGAACTGCAAAGTCATGGGGACGCAAACACGAGCACCGATTGTCAGGTGGTTGTGAGGGACCGATATAAAGACTTACACACAAACACACACATATGTCTATCAAATTTCGCCAACCAAATCCACTCACAAGGCTCTGGTCGGCCCTGGGCTATAGTGAAAGACACTTGCCTAGGGTGTCGAACGGTGGGACCGAACCCCAAACCACACAGTTGGGAAGTAAGCTAAGCTTAGAAGCCAAAAGGCTTGAAACAATGCCTCACGGGGAAGACTTACGAGGCGGAAATACCCAGGGAGGTGTGGTGAATGAAATTTGGTATCTGAAAGCACGTGGTTGGATGTATAAAAGATAAGTTAGGGTTAGGGTTAGGGTTATGAGTTATAGGGTTTTAGGGTTAGGGTTAGGGTTATGAGTTAGGTTATGGCAAAAATAATCATAACCCTAACCCTAAAACTAACCCTAACTCTAAAACCCAAACCCTAACCCTAAAACCCTAAAGCTTAAACCAGTACAAATGCACGAACGATGTTATAAATAATAGTACCGCCGATAGCTGTTGTTGACAAATAACGGCACTAATTTTATTCAAGGGAAAAGATCCCATGACACCGTTAAAACATGTTGTTTACATTTCACGGCAGTAATTGTTTTCACCTCAATAGACGTCAGTGATTGGTTGAAATTACCGAAATACGGCAATTTTTTTTTACATGAAATAACTTCGAATACAAAATTTTTTATCTGTTCTATAACACAAAATATACAAGTATACGAAGTTTGAAAGTGTTTCGGTACCAAAAACACTACATAAAACATAAATGAAAAGTGGTGCCCGTCAATTCAGAAAGATCCGCTTCCACCAACCAAATGTCTTCGCGTGTGTGCGTGTGTGAGTATGCTTGCCTCTAGTGCAAAAAGGTACGCTGGCCTATCAGGGTCAGTGTCCAATCAGCTGTTCCAATTCGCCAGCGTCCAAGCAACCGTACCCAATCGCCTCATTCCACTGTTGAGCTTGACCGTGTAAGCGTTAACCATGTCTGCATTTTGCACTCCATTTTCTATTGATTGTGATAGCAAAATTCGCATATCATACACCGTACTCGCTAACAGTTCGCAGTTTACTCATTGTTGTCTAAAAACGTGCTGTATTGTACACACCCAAAACTGAATATACAATGTAATATAAATACACAATATCCTATAAATACACACGTCATCTTACACAAATACACAATGTCCTATAAATATACACGTCAACATAAAGGCCTTTGATCATTTCTAGATAGACACACACGCATGATCATACTAATGCGCACACACGTTCACACACACACACACACACACACACACACACACACACACACACAAACATACACACATACACACACATTCACACATACATACAGATATACATACACATTCCTGGGTGTGTGTGTATGTGTATATATATATATGTAAATATGTGTGGGGGTGTACACATACATACATTGTGATATGTGTGTATAGAAAAGAAGATGACGCAATAAGGAAAAAATGTTTTCAAAACAATGATACACCTCAGTGGAAAACTTGTAACAGTTGGTGTGTGTGTGTGCGTGCGTGTGTGTTTATGTGTTTGTGTGTGTGTTTCTATATCTAGGGCAGAGAAACAAAGACTAGAATAGGATACAAAGAACTTGTGACAAAGAAAACAGGGCGAACCCCTTGTATAAAACCGACAAATATCAAGGAGTGATCTTTGTAGAGGCCACAGCCCATGGAGAACTAGCCCGTAGATTTAGAAAAGCTCTGAAGGAGACCAAACTCAACATTAAGATTGTTGAAAAGCCAGGGAACTCCGTCAGATCACAACTATGTAGGACATACCCCTTTAAGAATACCATATGCACCAATGATAATTGCATAGTATGTAGCATTAGCCCTGGCATTAACTGTAGAACTAGAAATGTAGTTTACAGCATAAGATGCATAGAAGGTGCTTGTAAAGACATGAACATGACATATATAGGAGAGACATCTAGGAACATTGCGGAACGACTAAATGAGCATTTGGGACAATATGACGAAAAACATAACAGTCCTCCATACTCTACCAATATGCCAAGGACCAAAATGGAGGCAACCTGGGTCAACTTGACTCTGCATCTTATCCAAGCACCCAAAGGACCCAACACTCAGGCAAATACAGGAGTACGTCCTCATAAATGAAACTTTCCCAATACTAAATAGGAAATATACATAGTAGATATCATACTCCCATTCCCACAGTTTACATAGGTAGAGTAGAATAGTTAGTGGGCTGTTATGTAGATAGATGTGTGTATGTATGTGTGTGGGTGTGTGTGTGCATGTATGTATGTATATGCACATGTATGTAAGCATATGCACACATGCACACTAACCCACACACATGCGCACAAACAAACAAAAAGAACTCTGTGTGAATAACGGACAGTCAAAACTATTGAAAAGGTTGCAAGACGCAACGAAAATTTTAGAAAAAAATAAAAAAATAAATAATTGGAAATTTTACCGGTGAGTGTCTTAAATTGTAAGGCACTAAAAGAGAATAACTCTCCCCAGACACAACAGTATATATTGCGCACTCTACTACTATTACTATCACTTCCCTGTCTATCTCTCTCCCTCTCTTGTTCTTCATCCTTTCTGTTTTTCTATCCCAACCCTCCCCTATTCTTCTCTTCCTTTCACCGTTCCCTCTCTCTCACTCCTTCTCCTTGACCCTCCCGTCGATGACACGTGACGAAAGGGATTCTTTCTTTCTATTTTCTGCCTTCCTATAGAGAAGACGTGCATTTTTTTTGTCTCTCATTCACATCTAACTAGCGTTCAAAAAAATAATAATTTTTCTATCGTCTTGGCCTAACAGCCCACACCGTTTGTTTTCACTGTTCTGTCTTGTTTTTACTGTCTTGTTCTCATTGTCCTGTTCTTGTTTATACTTTCACCCTCCGTAAAAAATTCCAAATTTTATTTAATTTGCTTTGCGGGAAGGACTGTTCCAACGAAGTCGCGTATTGTCCTTGCCTTCGAAACGCGGAATAGATGGAACAGGGACAACTGAAGAAGGGAAATATTCTTTATGTTGCATGTCTCGTTTCTCTGTTTGTTTTTTTCGTTGTTCGAAAAAACGTTCGTTTTCTGTCTTCGTCTTTATGTTTTCGTTTCTCATCGTGTTTAACGTTTTTTTGTGATGTCCTGTACCCATATATGCATGTATGTATACATATAGATGTAGGTATGTACATATATGTATGGATATATGCATATATTTATATATTATTTATGTTATTATATATATATATACATATATATATATATATATATATATATATATATATATATATATATATATATATATATATTATTCCAGTTCTATATTTAAGTGATGAGGAATTATGTACATTATTTACATTATTTACAGTTGACGGATATTTGTCCTCATTTTGTTTGTTGTTAACACAACGTTTCGGCTGATATGCCCTCCAGCCATCATCAGGTGTCTTGGATAAATTTCGAACCTGGGTTCACATTCCTAAGGTATTTTTCAATGTTGTTATTATTATTATTATTATTATTATTATTATTATTATTATTATTGTTATTGCTATTATTATTATTATTATTATTATTATTATTCAGGTCACTGCCTGCAATCGAACTCGGAATCTTGGGATTAGTAGCCCGCGCTCTTAACCACTACGCCGAGTTCGATTCCAGGCAGTGACCTGAATAATAATAATAATAATAATAATAATAATAATAATAATAATAATAATAATAATAACATCGAAAAATACTTTAGGAATGAGAACCCAGGTTCGAAATTTCCCCAAGACACCTCATGTAGTTTGGAGGGTATATCAGCCGAAACGTTGTGTTAACAATAAACAAGATGAGGACAAATATCTGTCAACTGTAAATAATGTAAATAATATACATACATACATATATATATATATATATATATAAATATACGTACATACACACACACACACACATATATATATATATATAAATATATACATACATACATATATATAAATAATGTACATACATTTGCCGAACTGCTACGTTATGTGGACATAAACACACCAGCATCAGTTGTCAAGCGATGTTGGGGGTACAAACAGACACACACACACACACACATATATATATATATATATATATATACGATGGGCTTCCCTCAGTCTCCGTCCACCAAATCCATTCGAGTTGAAGACACTTGCCCAAGATGCCACGCAGTGGGACTGAACCCAGAACCATGTGGTTGGCAAGCAAACTACTTTCCACACAGCCACACCTGCGCCTAATTTATTTTAATAGTAAATATGGCTTTTTTTTGCACACACGCGCGCGCGTACACACACACACACACACCCACACACACACACGGACTCGCTTGATATGGGGTAGGATTAAAGGTTTGGGTAAGATTTTTTGTTGTTGTTTAAGTCCTAGCTATGGATCACCACATCATCATTCCATAAAATGTGTTTATGGGGGGAAAATATTGAAAAGCATGTCAAAGTGACAAAGAAACGAGGAAGGTACCAGATAGCCGTGAGATGTGCTAGAAACAACAGCTAAACCTCCTTTAAATCACACATCCGTTCGTCTGAAAATCATTTTGAAATTATAAACAGAAACAAATTGCAGATTCTGATTGACCATATTTTAAAATCGATTTTTAAATTTCGAAAAAAAAGTCGAAATTATAGGATTTACGGAGGGGCAGGATTAATGAAAACTTTTTAAAAAGATTTCACTATTGTTTTTGAATTACATTTAATTTTCTCTTTCAAAATAAAAGAAGTGGGGGACTGTAATTTCCAAATTTTTGTTTTTGACCTTCAAGGCTTCTCCTATTGTTTAAGTGCGTGGTGCAATAAGAACATTGGCCAAAATCGGCACTGAGTTGGGGAAGAGTAATAAATTTTGAAAAAATTTTTTTCATAAAAACTTTCCCCCGCCTATCATTTGCAAGGGTGTGGCAAAAATAAAAATTTAAAAAAGCCTCGTCAAAACAGAGAAAATCCAACTTAAGTGGGTGTGCTATTCAGAAAGTGCGCTAAGATATTCTATTGTGCAAATTATCCGACAACGACAGGTTGCTCAGCTAGTATATATATATATATATATATATATATATATATATATATATATATATATATATAAAAACAAAAGTAAATGAGTATATGCATATATACGTACAGGTATGTGCATACCGACATCCACCTGTATGTATAGGTGCATATCTGGGTACAGGACATTGCACACAAACGTAGACGAGAACACACGAGCCACATAGAGAACATTCTACTTCTTCAGCTACCCACGTTTTAACACCGGCGTTTCGACGAGCTTCGGGCAGGACGCAACGTTAAAACGGCTCGTCCCATGGATCGCAGATTAAATCTGTATACGCAAATTAAATCTAGCCATGGAGGAATGTAGTGGCGGACGAAAAACAAGACAGGAAAACAAACAGAAGGCTTTACGGCCAGACGAGAAAAATTATGTGTGTATGAACGCGATGAGGCACGGAACCGAGAGAGACAGTGGTCGCGTGTGTTACTTGGCGAAAGCCAAGGAAGGAAAGGATTATTGACCGGAAGCATGTGACCATGCCGGTGTAAAGGGAAGAGAGAGAGTGGTAGAGGGAGAAAGAGAGGGAGGAAGTAGAAGAATGGTGAGCAACGAGAGGAAAAGAGAAAGAGAGGAAATACGAAGGGGAAAGGAGATACGTAGTAGTAACAGAGGAAGAACATGAGGGGTAAGGCGAGATACGTAGTAGTACAGAGGAAGAACGAGGGGGGAGAGAAAGGAAAGAGAAAGAGATAGAGTAGCGTCGGAGGATAAGTTTACGAACTACTTACAATTTTTGTGAGACGCTGCGTTCAATCATGTAAAAACAAAAGTAAATGAGTATATGCATATATACGTACAGGTATGTGCATACCGACATCCACCTGTATGTATAGGTGCATATCTGGGTACAGGACATTGCACACAAACGTAGACGAGAACACACGAGCCACATAGAGAACATTCTACTTCTTCAGCTACCCACGTTTTAACACCGGCGTTTCGACGAGCTTCGGGCAGGACGCAACGTTAAAACGGCTCGTCCCATGGATCGCAGATTAAATCTGTATACGCAAATTAAATCTAGCCATGGAGGAATGTAGTGGCGGACGAAAAACAAGACAGGAAAACAAACAGAAGGCTTTACGGCCAGACGAGAAAAATTATGTGTGTATGAACGCGATGAGGCACGGAACCGAGAGAGACAGTGGTCGCGTGTGTTACTTGGCGAAAGCCAAGGAAGGAAAGGATTATTGACCGGAAGCATGTGACCATGCCGGTGTAAAGGGAAGAGAGAGAGTGGTAGAGGGAGAAAGAGAGGGAGGAAGTAGAAGAATGGTGAGCAACGAGAGGAAAAGAGAAAGAGAGGAAATACGAGGGGGAAAGGAGATACGTAGTAGTAACAGAGGAAAAACATGAGGGGTAAGGCGAGATACGTAGTAGTGCAGAGGAAGAACGAGGGGGGAGAGAAAGGAAAGAGAAAGAGATAGAGTAGCGTCGGAGGATAAGTTTACGAACTACTTACAATTTTTGTGAGACGCTGCGTTCAATCATGTAAAAACAAAAGTAAATGAGTATATGCATATATACGTACAGGTATGTGCATACCGACATCCACCTGTATGTATAGGTGCATATCTGGGTACAGGACATTGCACACAAACGTAGACGAGAACACATATATATATATATATATATATATATATATATATATATATATATATATATATACAATAAAAATTAATACGCCCATTTAAAGCCTAGCCAAGCTCATGGACCCGGTTTCCCGGTTTCTATGACGTATATGTTCCCCAGCCGGACGGGACACCAGTCCATCGCAGCGTTACTCATTTTTGCCAGCTGAGTGGACTGGAACAACGTGAAATGAAGTGTTTTGCTCAAGAACACAACGCGTCACCCGGTTCAGGAATCGAAACCACAATCTTACGATCATGATGCTGACACCCTAACCACTAAGCCACACGCCTCCACACACTTCTTCAACTTCATATACATACATACATACATACATTCATACATACATACATACACACACACATATATATATATATACACATATATATATATGGGAGAATATACAAATAATAACAACAGACGAGGACAGGTGGTGTAAACAACAAAAGGATGTATTAGTATGACGCTCGGGAATACGGAAAGTCTTTGACGTTTCGAGCTACGCTCTTCAACAG